>NW_025229308.1:10621-12201 GCF_018294505.1 Triticum aestivum | reverse complement strand
ATGAAAAATAACAAATGAAGTCAGAAAGGGTTGAAAATCGATTATGTGGCTTTGAATGGTGCATTTTGAACACAGAAAAACTAGGAGTTCAAATAAGTTCAAGAAAATGAAATCTCTTTGTAACACACGAGTTTCCGTGTGATACCCTGATACTTCGAATGAGATTGTCCGTTTTGTACACGAAGTGCATCCAGTTTTTGCCGTAAGCCTCTCTACTTTCTTGCACCTGCTATGTGGGTGAAATGATGACACCAAGCCAACTTTCAACCTTTTCAGAGTTCATTTGTAGTGCTTTTCAATTTCAGGGTCTTATAGCTCAAAAAATCAGTAAATGCATGAAAAATAACAAGTGAAGTCAGAAAGGGTTGAAAATTGATGATGTGGCTTTGGATGGTGCATTTTGAACACAGAAAAACTATGGAGTTCAAATAAGTTCAAGAAGATGAAATCCCTGTGTAACAGACGAGTTTCCGTGTGAAACCCTGATACTTCGAATGAGATTGTCCGTTTTGTACACGAAGTGCATCCAGTTTTTGCCGTAAGCCTCTCCACTTTCTTGAACATCCTATGTGGGTGAAATGATGACACCATGCCAACTTTTAACCTTTTCAGAGTTCATTTGTAGTGCTTCTCAATTTCAGGGTCTTATAGCTCAAAAAAATCAGTAAATGCATGAAAAATAACAAATGAAGACAGACAGGGTTGAAAATCGATGATGTGCCTTTGAATGGTACATTTTGAACACAGAAAAACTAGGAGTTCAAATAAGTTCAAGAAAATGAAATCTCTTTGTAAAACACGAGTTTCCGTGTGATACCCTGATACTTCGAATGAGATTGTCCATTTTGTACACGAAGTGCATCCAGTTTTTGCCGTAAGCCTCTCTACTTTCTTGCGCATGCTATGTGGGTGAAATGATGACACCATGCCAACTTTCAACCTTTTCAAAGTTCATTTGTAGTGCTTTTCAATTTCAGGGTCTTATAGCTAAAAAAAATTGTAAATGCATGAAAAATAACAAATGAAGTCAGAAAGGGTAGAAAATTGATGATGTGGCTTTGAATGGTACATTTTGAACACAAAAAAACTATGGAGTTCAAATAAGATCAAGAAAATGAAGTCCCTTTGTACCAGACGAGTTTCCGTGTGAAACCCTGATACTTCGAATGAGATTGTCCGTTTTGTACACGAAGTGCATCCAGTTTTCGCCGTAAGCCTCTCTACTTTCTTGCACATGCTATGTGGGTGAAATGATGACACCATGCCAACTTTCGACCTTTTCAGAGTTCATTTGTAGTGCTTTTCAATTTAAGGGTCTTATAGCTCAAAAAATCAGTAAATGCATGAAAAATAAAAAATGAAGTCAGAAAGGGTTGAAAATTGATGATGTGGCTTTGAATGGTGCATTTTGAACACAGAAAAATTAGCAGTTCAAATAAGTTCAAGAAAATGAAATCTCTTTGTAACACACGAGTTTCCATGTGATACCCTGATACTTCGAATGAGATTGTCCGTTTTGTACACGAAGTGCATCCACTTTTTGCCGTAAGCCTCTCTACTTTCTTGCACATGCTATGTGG
>NW_025229308.1:9271-10611 GCF_018294505.1 Triticum aestivum | reverse complement strand
TCAATTTCAGGGTCTTATAGCTCAAAAAAATCAGTAAATGCATGAAAAATAACAAATGAAGACAGACAGGGTTGAAAATCGATGATGTGCCTTTGAATGGTACATTTTGAACACAGAAAAACTAGGAGTTCAAATAAGTTCAAGAAAATGAAATCTCTTTGTAAAACACGAGTTTCCGTGTGATACCCTGATACTTCGAATGAGATTGTCCATTTTGTACACGAAGTGCATCCAGTTTTTGCCGTAAGCCTCTCTACCTTCTTGCACATGCTATGTGGGTGAAATGATGACACCATGCCAACTTTCAACCTTTTCAGAGTTCATTTGTAGTGCTTTTCAATTTCAGGGTCTTATAGCTCAAAAAAATCAGTAAATGCATGAAAAATAACAAATGGAGTCAGAAAAGGTTGAAAATTGATGATGTGGCTTTGAATCGTGCATTTGAACATAGAAAAACTATGGAGTTCAAATAAGATCAATAAAATGAAATCCCTTTTTAAGAGACGAGTTTCCGTGTGAAACCCTGATACTTCGAATGAGATTGTCTGTTTTGTAGACGAAGTGCATCCGGTTTTTGTCGTAAGCCTCTCTACTTTCTTGCACATGCTATGTATGTGAAATGATGAAAAACTTTCAACCTTTTCAGAGTTCATTTGTAGTGCTTTTCAATTTCAGGGTCTTATAGCTCAAAAAACTCAGTAAATGCATGAAAAATAACAAATGAAGACAGAAAGGGTTGAAAATCAATGATGTGCCTTTGAATGCTGCATTTTTAACACAGAAAAACTATGGAGTTCAAATAAGTTCAAGAAAATGAAATCCCTTTGTAACAGACGAGTTTCCGTATGAAACACTGATACTTCGAATGAGATTGTCCGTTTTGTACATGAAGTGCATCCAGTTTTTGCCGTAAGCCTCTCTACTTTCTTGCACATGCTATGTGGGTGAAATGATGACACCATGCAAACTTTCAACCATTTCGGAGTTCAGTTGTAGTGCTTTTCAATTTCAGGGTCTTATAGCTCAAAAAAATCTGTAAATGCATGAAAAATAACAAATGAAGTCAGAAAGGGTTGAAAATCGATGATGTGGCTTTGAATGGTGCATTTTGAACACAGGACAACTATGGAGTTCAAATAAGTTCCAGAAAATGAAATCCCTTTGTAACAGACGAGTTTCCGTGTGAAACCTTGATACTTCGAATGAGATTGTCCGTTTTGTACACGAAGTGCATCCAGTTTTTGCCGTAAGCCTCTCTACTTTCTTGCAGATGCTATGTGGGTGAAATGATGACACCATGCCAACTTTCGACCTTTTCAGAGTTCATTTGTAGTGCTTTT
>NW_025229308.1:6999-8247 GCF_018294505.1 Triticum aestivum | reverse complement strand
ATGAAAAATAACAAATGAAGTCAGAAAGGGTTGAAAATCGATTATGTGGCTTTGAATGGTGCATTTTGAACACAGAAAAACTAGGAGTTCAAATAAGTTCAAGAAAATGAAATCTCTTTGTAACACACGAGTTTCCGTGTGATACCCTGATACTTCGAATGAGATTGTCCGTTTTGTACACGAAGTGCATCCAGTTTTTGCCGTAAGCCTCTCAACTTTCTTGAACATGCTATGTGGGTGAAATGATGACACCATGCCAACTTTTAACCTTTTCAGAGTTCATTTGTAGTGCTTCTCAATTTCAGGGTCTTATAGCTCAAAAAAATCAGTAAATGCATGAAAAATAACAAATGAAGACAGATAGGGTTGAAAATCGATGATGTGCCTTTGAATGGTACATTTTGAACACAGAAAAACTAGGAGTTCAAATAAGTTCAAGAAAATGAAATCTCTTTGTAAAACACGAGTTTCCGTGTGATACCCTGATACTTCGAATGAGATTGTCCATTTTGTACACGAAGTGCATCCAGTTTTTGCCGTAAGCCTCTCTACCTTCTTGCACATGCTATGTGGGTGAAATGATGACACCATGCCAACTTTCAACCTTTTCAGAGTGCATTTGTAGTGCTTTTCAATTTCAGGGTCTTATAGCTCAAAAAAATCAGTAAATGCATGAAAAATAACAAATGGAGTCAGAAAAGGTTGAAAATTGATGATGTGGCTTTGAATCGTGCATTTGAACATAGAAAAACTATGGAGTTCAAATAAGATCAATAAAATGAAATCCCTTTTTAAGAGACGAGTTTCCGTGTGAAACCCTGATACTTCGAATGAGATTGTCTGTTTTGTAGACGAAGTGCATCCGGTTTTTGTCGTAAGCCTCTCTACTTTCTTGCACATGCTATGCATGTGAAATGATGACAAACTTTCAACCTTTTCAGAGTTCATTTGTAGTGCTTTTCAATTTCAGGGTCTTATAGCTCAAAAAACTCAGTAAATGCATGAAAAATAACAAATGAAGACAGAAAGGGTTGAAAATCAATGATGTGCCTTTGAATGGTGCATTTTTAACACAGAAAAACTATGGAGTTCAAATAAGTTCAAGAAAATGAAATCCCTTTGTAACAGACGAGTTTCCGTATGAAACCCTGATACTTCGAATGAGATTGTCCGTTTTGTACATGAAGTGCATCCAGTTTTTGCCGTAAGCCTCTCTACTTTCTTGCACATGCTATGTGGGTGAAATGA
>NW_025229308.1:6454-6989 GCF_018294505.1 Triticum aestivum | reverse complement strand
CAACCATTTCAGAGTTCAGTTGTAGTGCTTTTCAATTTCAGGGTCTTATAGCTCAAAAAAATCTGTAAATGCATGAAAAATAACAAATGAAGTCAGAAAGGGTTGAAAATCGATGATGTGGCTTTGAATGGTGCATTTTGAACACAGGACAACTATGGAGTTCAAATAAGTTCCAGAAAATGAAATCCCTTTGTAACAGACGAGTTTCCGTGTGAAACCCTGATACTTCGAATGAGATTGTCCGTTTTGTACACGAAGTGCATCCAGTTTTTGCCGTAAGCCTCTCTACTTTCTTGCAGATGCTATGTGGGTGAAATGATGACACCATGCCAACTTTCGAACTTTTCAGAGTTCATTTGTAGTGCTTTTCAATTTCAGGGTCTTATAGCTCAAAAAATCAGTAAATGCATGAAAAATAACAAATGAAGTCAGAAAGGGTTGAAAATCGATTATGTGGCTTTGAATGGTGCATTTTGAACACAGAAAAACTAGGAGTTCAAATAAGTTCAAGAAAATGAAATCTCTTTGTAACACA
>NW_025229308.1:2900-3302 GCF_018294505.1 Triticum aestivum | reverse complement strand
GGAGTTCAAATAAGTTCAAGAAAATGAAATCCCTTTGTAACAGACGAGTTTTCGTGTGAAACCCTGATACTTCGAATGAGATTGTTCGTTTTGTACACGAAGTGCATCCAGTTTTTGATGTAAGCCTCTTTACTTTCTTGCACATGCTATGTGGGTGAAATGATGACACCATGCCAACTTTCAACCTTTTCAGAGTTCATTTGTAGTGCTTTTCAATTTCAGGGTCTTATAGCTAGAAAAATCAGTAAATGCATGAAAAATAACAAATGAAGTCAGAAAGGGTTGAAATCGATGATGTGGCTTTGAATGGTTCATTTTGAACACAGAAAAACTAGGAGTTCAAATAAGTTCAAGAAAATGAAATCCCTTTGTAACAGACGCGTTTTCGTGTGAAACCCTGAT
>NW_025229308.1:2140-2826 GCF_018294505.1 Triticum aestivum | reverse complement strand
ATCCTTCGAATGAGATTGTCCGTTTTGTACACGAAGTGCATCCAGTTTTTGCCGTAAGCCTCTTTACTTTATTGCACACGCTACGTGGGTGAAATGATGACACCATGCCAACTTTCAACCTTTTCAGAGTTCATTTGTAGTGCTTTTCAATTTCTGGCTCTTATAGCTCAAAAAAACAGTAAATGCATGAAAAATAACAAATGAAGTCAGAAAGGGTTGAAAATCGATGATGTGGCTTTGAATGGTGCATTTTGAACACAGAAAAACTAGGAGTTCAAATAAGTTCAAGAAAATGAAATCCCTTTGTAACAGACGAGTTTCCGTGTGAAACCCTGATACTTTGAATGAGATTTTCCGTTTTGTACACGAAGTGCATCTAGTTTTTGCCTTAAGCCTCTCTACTTTCTTGCACATGCTATGTGGGTGAAATGATGACACCATGCAAACTTTCAACCTTTTCAGAGTTCATTTGTAGGCTTTTCAATTTCAGGGTCTTATAGCTCAAAAAAATCAGTAAATGCATGAAAAATAACAAATGAAGTTAGAAAGGGTTGAAAATTGATGATGTGGCTTTGAATGGTGCATTTTGAACACAGAAAAACTATGGAGTTCAAATAAGTTCAAGAAAATGGAATCCCTCTGTAACAGACGAGTTTCCGTGTGAAACCCTGATACTTCGAATGAGA
>NW_025229308.1:1078-1790 GCF_018294505.1 Triticum aestivum | reverse complement strand
AAGTTCAAGAAAATGAAATCCCTTTGTAACAGTCGAGTTTCCGTGTGAAACCCTGATACTTCAAATGAGATTGTCCGTTTTGTACACGAAGTGCATCCAGTTTTTGCCGTAAGCCTCTCTACTTTCTTGCACCTGCTATGTGGGTGAAATGATGACAGCAAGCCAACTTTCAACCTTTTCAGAGTTCATTTGTAGTGCTTTTTTCAATTTCAGGGTCTTATAGCTCAAAAAATCAGTAAATGCATGAAAAATAACAAGTGAAGTCAGAAAGGGTTGAAATTGATGATGTGGCTTTGAATGGTGCATTTTGAACACATAAAAACTATGGAGTTCAAATAAGATCAATAAAATGAAATCCCTTTGTAACAGACGAGTTTCCGTGTGAAACCCTGATACTTCGAATGAGATTGTCTGTTTTGTACACGAAGTGCATCCAGTTTTTGCCTTAAGCCTCTCTACTTTCTTGAACATGCTATGTGGGTGAAATGATGACACCATGCAAACCTTCAACCTTTTCAGAGTTCATTTGTAGTGCTTTTTTCAATTTCAGGGTCTTATAGCTCAAAAAAATCAGTAAATGCATGAAAAATAACAAATGAAGTCAGAAAGGGTTGAAATCGATGATGTGGCTTTGAATGGTGCATTTTTAACACAGAAAAACTACGGAGTTCAAATAAGTTCAAGAAAATGAAATCCCTTTTTAACAGACGAG
>NW_025229308.1:0-494 GCF_018294505.1 Triticum aestivum | reverse complement strand
CTTTGTAACATACGAGTTTTCGTATGAAACCCTGATACTTCGAATGAGATTGTCTGTTTTGTACACGAAGTGCATCCAGTTTTTGCCTTAAGCCTCTCTACTTTCTTGCACATCCTATGTGGGTGAAATGATGACACCATGCAAACCTTCAACCTTTTCAGAGTTCATTTGTAGTGCTTTTTTCAATTTCAGGGTCTTATAGCTCAAAAAAATCAGTAAATGCATGAAAAATAACAAATGAAGTCAGAAAGGGTTGAAATCGATGATGTGGCTTTGAATGGTGCATTTTCAACACAGAAAAACTATGGAGTTCAAATAAGTTCAAGAAAATGAAATCCCTTTTTAACAGACGAGTTTCCGTGTGAAACCCTGATACTTCGAATGAGATTGTCCGTTTTGTACACGAAGTGCATCCAGTTTTTGCCGTAAGCTTCTCTACTTTCTTGCACATGCTATGTGGGTGAAATGATGACACCATGCCAACCTTCAACCTT
>NW_025229307.1:20327-24852 GCF_018294505.1 Triticum aestivum | reverse complement strand
GCTTCAAGAGGCTTGTCAGCATGAGAAAATGTTTGAGGACGTGTCTTCTGTAGCTCAGATAACTTGGAATGCTGCTGATACTGTCCATGGTGATTTCCCATGTTGATGACTTGGTTCATCATTTCCCGATGTTGTTGCTGACTCTGCTCATAAAGGCGGCACATTTGTGAAAGTGCCGATTCACTGCCCTGTTGGCTTGACTGTCCCTGAGTGAACTCGTTGCTGGGTTGTGCATCATAAATTTCCTCTGGTGGAGTTGGCATGGAGCGAGTCCAAGGACGAGACATTTTTCACTCTGGGGAAATGTTTTTTGTAAAACTTATAAGAAAAGCGGAAAGAGTCACAAAAACAAATCCATAAATGCATAAAGCTGGCAAATAGAATTAAATAACTCAGCTTACTTAAGAAAAACAAATCGACTTGCGCACGGAGAAGGACTGCTCATTACATATCTTATACGCGGGCGGTAATTATACAATACATCACTCAGGATATGCGTACATAATCCTGACATGTTATTTAGGCTAATGCACTTCTCCAGATCCTACATGATGCGCAAATAGGCTACTTCTCACAACCTATGTACATATCTTACAAAGCGGTACATTACATGGCATCTAGGCGTACTCAGGCAGAAATGTTGACGACCTCCTTTGCCCTGCCGAGGGCGAGGCGTAGCGAGGTTGGGTACTCGACTTCCTCCTGGCTAATGGGCTCCATAGGTGTAGTGTTGCGCAGAGTGGACGGAGCGGTTGCCAGGGGCGGAGCAACACGTACAGGAGTGGGCGCGAAGGGTGGTGCAGTGCGCGCTGAAGTGGGTGCAATGACTTGGTTGAATTCTTCGGTAGAAGGCAGGCGACGAGTAGGCGTAAAAGATGCTGATGACGAGACAAGTCAGTGGCGGTGCGATGGGTAGGAGCTCCCTCCTGTTGGCAGCACAGCCATGAATTGAGTCCATGCGGGTAGCTACGAAGTCGTCCACCAGGTTGTCGAAGGCTGCCTCCAGGGCCCGGAGATACTCAATGAGCATCTCAAAAGCCTCGTCTCGTTCTCCTCTGGGGCAGGAGTATGCGTAGTGACAGGTGTAAGGCACATGGCACGGAAGATAATGGTAACGACGAGTCTTCATCACGGGAAGGACATCCTTGAGACGAGCTATCACCTCACGGGCTGCCATCTGCATAGCATGCCTCTCCGTAGGCATGGCTCTTCCCACGAACCGGAAGCGGCGTAACTCACCACGCCCTCCCTTGAACTGCACCGCGGCCTGGTGCATGGTCAGACTGTCGTTGACTCGGTGCTGGCAGAGTGTGAAGACTGGGCGCACGGATGGCCCCATCGCGACCTGAACGATGAAAGAAAGAAGCTTGATGAACCCATTGGGCACGTTGGCGAAGGTCTGAGACTCGCAGCTGTTGTCGGCCATCTACAAAAGTAGGCAAAAATTTTGCAGGGTCAGATCATAAATTTATGCTGACTGACAGAAAATGACTACAATTGCAAAAATATAATTTAGCTCTATCATGCTAATAACCAATTAGCGATCGCACCTAGTGGCTTCCTACAGTCAGCCTGGCTCTGGTACCAAGCTTGTCACGACCAGTTTTCCAATAAAAATATTTATTGAGAAACCAATCTTTTGAGTCCAGTATGAGAGAAATCCTCCTCACTGGTAGACAAATTCTTGATACAATAAGCCAGTAGCATAAAATATATTACAGGGCCGAACTACGGTTGCTCAACCAAATTATTACAAGCACGCCAATAATTATACATAATGGCGGACATGACACAGTGGTGTGGAGGCATACTACTGACTCAAGGATAGGGCGGTGGTGGAAAAACACAGCGGGGAGAGAAATACAAGACTCTAAGTCTGTCATCTCATCGAGCGTCAAGGTGAGGCTCGATGAATTTATTTGGTAGTGGAAGCGGATGTAAAACAGTGACCAAATCCAGGGTCGCACGAGACTGACTGGGACTCCTCTAGGTGTCGGACTCGCTATCAAACTCTTCATCCATGAGATCGCCTTCGTCAGCATCTGGCCAAATCAACAAGCCAGTGAGTACTTTGAAAGTACTCGCAAGACAGTTCGGACGTAAGATATAACAAATGCATGCATGGATGCGTCATGAATAATTCACCAATGTACATTTCAAAAATTAGCATAACAAGGTAAGTAAAAAGGGAAACGGCGGTAGTCCGCCTGAAATCCCAACAGAACATAAATAACTACCGATCGGGTGTCTAAAGCGACGCCTCGAAAGGTGAACAAATAAATATAAGGAAATGATGCCACAGTCGGGCGTCTTAGCGACACCACATAAAGGGCTTTAAAAGAAATACCACAGACATATGTCGGGGCGACATCACAGAAAGGGCTTTAAAAGAAATGCCACAGTCGGACGTCGGGGGGACATCACAGAAAGGGCTTGAAAAGAAATGCCACAGTCGGACGTCGGGGCGACATCACAGAAAGGGCTTGAAAAGAAATGCCACAGTCGGACGTCGGGGCGACATCACAGAAAGGGCTTTTATAGAAAAAGAAAAATACAACAATGCCACAGTCGGGTGTCTGAGCGACATCGCAGAAAGGGCTTTTATTCACTGGTAAATAATACTCATAATAAACATTTAATTCATAAGAATAAATGGGTTAGTCCATCCACAGGGATAATCATTTAACCGGAGTTAGCACTCAAGCGAATCACCGGAGTCTCTGCCATCAAAACTGACATTTGATTAGGATAAGATAATATCGACCTGGGACAGGGAATAGATGATTTGGAGGAATATATGACTCTGCAGAGTTTGTACAAAAATTTTCCCACAGCCAACGGATTTCCGTAGTCACGAAGGACTAGTTCCGTTTATGGTATTTCGGAAGAAAACACAGCTAACCAGTACACACCCATCCTACCTCTCGATGCTAGGAATCACCCTAGACATCGTCCAAGAAAAACTTTTGAGACGGGGAGATCACAATCTCGAATAGCATGGGATCAAATTTATATATGCGCGCTCTAAGGGGTGCCCCCCTCTCGGTCCCAACCGGAAACACCCATGCCCCCTGACCGGATGACTGGCTTTAATCCAGGGCCATGGAACCAGCATCACGGCCTCTCCTTTTTGGTGTGTACCAGAAAAGCGGTTTGCAACTTACTAAACCATATTCCTAGCGGAAAACATGTGGTAGTACAGGGAAGGAAATGAGAGGAACTGGACCGATACGATTTGACACTGAAGTCACATAGTCTGGAGTAAGACTGGCATGCTACGACACTGCCATCTCACCCATACTCATGCCAACACATGGCCATTCATCCTCACATCCATTCACATATGGATCATCGAACTCACTTACCTCATTATCACATAAAATAACGATCATCGATATGCTTCTCAATATGCCATAAAACTAACTAAGTGCAAAACATGCCAAGACACTCATCATATCAAAAGTTCAAACATGCTTGCCTGGTTCAGAGTAGTCGGAACCTAGCTCGGTGAAGTTCGCGGCTCCGTCACCTCCTTCGGTATCTACGGTATAAAGAAAATATATGCGCTATCGTAAATACCAAGGAGTGCACAGAAAGTATACCAAATATTTTTCAAATAAATATGATAAAAAACTAGACAAAATTTTAAAGAGAACAGAAAAAGAATCATTCAAAAATACTTTTCTGTTTAAAAGTTATAAGGGTTTTTGTCCAGGGACTCATCTGTAATGAAACAGAAGATTTCCAGGGGCTAGCTTATAAAAACAGAAAACGTTTCGGCAGAACTACGCCAGCCCAAAGAGAAAACGCATTTTGCCCGAAGGCGCTTCCAGAAAACGATTCAACCAGAGAGGGCAGAGAGGCTGACGGTGGGGTCCCACTCGTCAGGTTTGAACTTCAAAAAAGGGGAGGCGAAGCTCGTCGGCGCCTGAGAGCCGCGGTGGTCGCCGGCGGCGATCCACGGCGAGGCAGGGGGATCGGAGGGTACCTCCGTGCTCAGGGCGCCGTTCCGCGTCGGTTGATGGTGGTGGTGGTCGCCGGCGAATACCACGTCGACAACGAGCTTTGCTCCGGCGGACGGCGGCTTGGGTGGTCGAGGGGCTCGTCGGAGAGGGCTGCAGAGGTCAAATTGAAGAGGGGGTTAGGCTCCTGGTAGCTAGAGAGGGTAACGGACGGGGTTTGGGCGCCGGAGATGGCCTCACCGGAGCGAATCGTGGTGGAGGCCGAGGCGGATCGGGGCGGCCGGAGTTGGGGGAGGAGACCTCCTCGAGGTCCTCCGATTGGCCTGGCGTGGTGTTGGTGAGGAGTGGGGATGAGGTGTGCACGAGGGTGAGCTCGGGGGCCCTTTTTATAGGCGGCCCGAGGCGGTTGCCGTGAACGGGGATCTCCGGCGAGTGATTACGGTGGTGCCGGGGATGTGCAGGGGGATTAGGGGCTTGGGCATCGTCGTTGAGGTCCACCGGTCCCATTTAGGCGCTAAACGGGCTGGGACTTGGTGCTATGGGTGAGCTCGACGGAACGGGGG
>NW_025229307.1:8029-19809 GCF_018294505.1 Triticum aestivum | reverse complement strand
CGAGAAGGCGCAAAACCAGTCAAACAACCCCTCCGCCGACTGTCGGAGGAGAAAAGAAGGATTGTAGGAGAAGAGATAGCCCGGCTTCTGGCAGCCGGCTTCGTTATGGAGGTTTTCTTTCCAGAGTGGCTCGCCAACCCGGTCCTCGTGCTAAAGAAGAACAACAAGTGGCGCATGTGCATAGACTACACGAGCCTCAACAAGGCCTGCCCAAAAGATCCCTTTGCCCTGCCAAGGATTGATCAAGTGATAGACTCCACGGCCGGATGCGAGCTATTGAGTTTCTTGGATGCTTACTCAGGATACCACCAGATAAAGCTAGATCCGGCTGACCGCCTGAAGACCGCCTTCATCACGCCATTCGGAGCTTTCTGCTACCTGACTATGACATTCGGCTTAAGAAATGCCGGTGCCACTTTTCAGCGTTGCATGCAGAAGTGCCTCCTCAAGCAGCTCGGCAAAAATGCCCACGTCTACGTAGACGACATTGTGGTGAAGGCGGAGAAGCGTGACACCTTGCTGGAAGACCTCAAGGAAACATTTGAGAACCTGCGCCGGTTCCAGATCAAGCTCAACCCCGAGAAATGCGTGTTCGGAGTGCCATCCGGCCAGCTCCTAGGCTTCCTAGTCTCCGAACGCGGCATCGAATGCAACCCAGCAAAGATCAAGGCCATTGAGAGAATGGCGATTCCCACCAAACTTCAAGACGTCCAGAGGTTCACCGGGTGCTTGGCCTCCCTGAACCGCTTCATCAGCCGGCTCGAAGAGAAAGCTCTCCCCCTCTACTGCCTCATAAAGAAGACCACTCACTTCGAGTGGAACGACCAAGTCGACCAAGCTTTTCACGAGCTGAAGAAGATGTTGGCCACGCCGCCTGTCCTGGCGGCGCCGACTGAGAAAGAGCCCATGCTCCTCTACATTACTTCAACCAGCCGGGTGGTCAGCACCGTCATCGTAGTCCAGCGTCCAGAAGAGGGCCGAGCCCAGCCGGTCCAGAGGCCGGTGTACTATTTGAGTGAGGTGCTATCTACCTCGAAGCAGAACTACCCGCACTACCAGAAGATGTGCTATGGCGTGTACTTCACCGCCAAGAAGCTGAAGCCCTACTTCCAAGAGCACCCCATCATGGTCGTATGCATCGCCCCGCTTGCCGAGATCATAGGCAGCCAGGATGCATCCGGCCGGGTGGCGAAATGGGCCATCGAACTGGCCCCCTACACGATCTTCTACCAGCCTCGCACCACCATCAAGTCCAAAGCATTGGCCGACTTCCTCGTCGACTGGGCCGAGACCTAGTACCTGCCGCCAGCTCCCGACTCCACTCATTGGCGCATGCACTTCAACGGGTCCAAGATGCGCAGCGGCTTGGGAGCCAGCGTCATCCTCACCTCTCCCAAAGGCGACAAGCTCAGATACACGCTGCAAATTCACTTTGCCGCCTCCAACAATGTGGCCGAGTACGAGGCGCTCATACACGGGCTCCGGCTTGCCAAAGAGCTCGGCATACGCCCGATCCTATGTTACGGCGACGCGGACTTGGTAGTCCAGCAATCATCCGGCGACTGGGACGCCAAGGAGGCAAATATGGCAAGCTACCGCTTCCTCGTTCAGCAGATCAGCGGGTACTTTGAAGGATGCGAGTTCCTCCACGTACCGCGAGCCGACAACGAGCCAGCTGATACCCTGGCTCCAATAGGCTCCACTCGGCAGGCAATACCAACCGGTGTCTCTCTGCAACGCCTCCTCAAGTCGTCTATCAAGCCGTCTCCAGAGTCCGATTCCATCTTCGTGCTGCCTGACCCCGACGCAGCTGGGTCTGGCTCGAAGAACCAAGAAGGTGACCCGGGGACTTTGATAGTCGGCCCGGGGACTTCAGTAGGCGGCTCGGGGACTTCCGTAGTTACGCCCGACCCGGGGACTGCCACACCCAACTCGGGGACTGCGGTAGTCGGCCCGGGGACTGCACCAACACAACAGGCGGCGGTCGACTCCAGCATTTCACCACCCAGCCCGCCCGCCCTGGTCACAGTAGCCGTGTTGGCAATAGAAGAAATCGCAGATCCATCATGGGCCCAGTCCATCCTCAACTTCCTAATAAACCAAGATCTGCGGGCTGACGAAATAGAGGCAAGACAAGTCCAACGCCGAGCCGGAGCATACACAATCGTCAACAGAGAGCTCGTCGGGCGCAGTGTCACTGGAGTCTTCCAGCGATGCGTCGAGCAAGAGAAGGGCATTTCAATCCTCAGAGACATCCACCAAGGAGAATGCGGCCACCATGCGGCCTCAAGATCACTCGTCGCCAAAGCTTTCCGCCATGGGTTCTTTTGGCCGACTGCTTTGGATGACGCCAAGGAGTTAGCTAAACATTGCAAAGGGTGCCAAGTCTTCAGCTCCAAGCAACACATGCCGGCTTCGGCACTCAAGACCATTCCCCTCACTTGGCCCTTCGCTGTTTGGGGATTGGACATGGTGGGCCCATTCAAGACGGCGCGCGGCGGCATGACACATCTGCTTGTCGCCGTGGACAAATTCACCAAATGGATTGAGGCAAAGCCGATCAAGAAGCTGAATGGGCCGACTACCGTGACATTCATCGCAGATATAACAACTCGGTACGGGGTGCCACACAACATCATCACCGACAACGGCACAAATTTCTCCAAGGGAGCATTGGCACGTTTCCGCGCGACGCAGGGCATCCGGTTGGACTTAGCGTCCGTTGCCCACCCGCAGTCAAATGGCCAAGTCGAGCGAGCCAACGGCCTCATCCTTTCCGGCATCAAGCCCCGACTGGTCGTACAACTGGAACGTTCGGCCGGCTGTTGGCTCGATGAGCTTCCGGCCGTCCTCTGGAGTCTGCGCACTACCCCAAACAAGTCAACCGGCTTCACTCCTTTCTTCCTCGTGTATGGTGCCGAGGCGGTCATCCCAACTGACATCGAATTCGACTCGCCTCGGGTAACCATGTACACGGAGGCAGAGGCCAAGGAAGCACGAGAAGACGGCGTCGACCTGCTGGAAGAAGGCCGGCTGTTAGCCCTCAGCCGGTCCGCCATCTACCAGCAGGGCTGGCGCCGCTACCACGGCCGGAAGGTCAGACCAAGATCTTTCCAAGAGGGCGACCTCGTGCTCCGGCTGATCCAGCGAACAGCCGGCCAGCACAAGCTCTCGGCCCCTTGGGAAGGCCCCTTTGTCATCAATAGAGCACTGGGAAATTACTCCTACTACCTGATCGACGCACAGAAGCCGAAGGTACGAAAGAGAGACGACTCTGGCAAGGAGTCGGAACGACCATGGAACGCCAACCTCCTCCGAAGATTTTATAGTTGAAATGCAGTATGTATCACGCTAACTTTTGTACTAAGTACGAGACAATAGGCCCCTCGAGGAGAGCTTGGGGACTGCCATATTTTATCTATGAATGAAGAGTATCATGCTTATGATCATGTCGTTACATTCACTTTTTTCGTCCGGCACCGGGTTCGACTAGTCGGCCCGGGGACTGGCCGCCTTGAGTTATAGTAGAAGTCCTACCCGTGGTCAGACAAGTAGTGTGCCGGCACCGAAGCCTTCTCTTGCAAAAAGTCGCAGTTCGAAGAACCGGCTGTCCGGCTGGCAAGAGTTAAAGGCAGGAAAGGACGCCCACACGAAAAACGGCTAGGGACTAACGGACTAATATAACAAAAGCCGAGTTTTTCTCCCACCACTGACCGACTACCAGAGTAGCCGGCCGGCCGACTTCCATTCACCTCGCTTCAATCTAAGAAAGCTCGAGTACTTGCCTTCCCCCCCAAAAAATTATAGCCAAGTTCTTCCCTAGCCACAGGCTGCAGAGCAGCTGCCGGTTGGGAAGGCAGCAGCCAGGGGAAGGCGGCAAAGGAAATAGCCTAAGGATAAAAAGCATATGCGAATGGAAGCCAAACACACACATGATCATATTTACACAAAAGACCTTCGAAAGGCCAGCATTCAACATAGTTTGAATACACCCCTAGTGGGTGGAACTGCGCAAGTTTAATAAAAATTGTTCAAAGAGTAACAAGCAGGAAAAGCAAGGACGGCAGATTAAGCCAAGGGAACGACTGGTGAGTCGGGCAGGCCGGTAGAGACGGCAGTGCTGGCTGGAGGAGTGGCCGGCTGGCGAGCCTCGGCATGATCACCACCTCCCGCAGAGGGCGCGCTAGCACGCGCCTCGTTGCTGGAGGCACGGTCAAGCTGAGGCTGGCTGGCCGCTTCACCGGCCGGCTCGATGTCTTCGCCTTCCTCTCCTTCGTCGTCTTCACCTTCATCGCTGGAGGCGATCTCCTCTGCTGAGTCCTCACCCTCTGCCGGGTCCAGCCCGAACCATTCCTCCGGCTGGGCAACGCCGTCGTCATTTATCTCAGGAGCAAAGGCGCTGATGTCAGTTCACTCGGCGATCGTCGAGGCACGCTGAGCGATAGCCGGCCATACCTCCTCCATCTTCTCGTCGGCTTCCAGCCGCTAGGTGCGCAGCTGGTCCAGGTTCAGCCCGGGATACCAGGCTCGGACGAACTCCAGCGCCCGCCCAGCTCCAAGCTAGGCTGCCGATGCCTTCCAGGCCTCGAAGCGGCCAACC
Organism: Triticum aestivum; assembly: GCF_018294505.1. NCBI lineage: Eukaryota > Viridiplantae > Streptophyta > Magnoliopsida > Poales > Poaceae > Triticum > Triticum aestivum. The sequence goes on along the minus strand of NW_025229307.1, from coordinate 15,209 downwards.
GCAACCTCCAGCCAGTCGGTAGTCCGACTCGGGGTGCGGGGAATCGCTTCGCCTGGCCAGAGGGCGGCCAACACCTGCGCCCCGGCGTGCTGGAGGCGGCGGAGCATGCGGTGAGCCGGCTGCAGCCGGGCTTGGACCGCCAAGAGTTGCTCCTCAAGCGTCCGGCTCGCGTCTGGCGCGACTTTAGCCCCCGCCTGCCGGCGCGCCTCGCGGTGGGCCTCGATGGTCTAGGTGGCAATGACGGAGTAGCCGGGGAAGTAGTCTGCACAAAGAACAAAAAGCAGCACAAGTCAAAACACAAATCAGGGGGCAAGGGGCAAGCAAGGAGTGAGGAAGGCGGCTTACCATCGATCAGATCCTCAACCCGGCCGTAGCCCTCGCTTAGCGCTTGTTTTGCCTCAGCCCAGCCCGCCGCTTCGGTCTCGAACTCAGCTTTGAGGGCGTCCTCGCTGTCCTGCGCCTTCTTCAGGGCCGCCTTGTGGTTCTCCTCCTGGTCGGCCAACTTCTTGGCCAGGCGGTCACGCTCCAGGACTAAGGCGTTGCACTCGGCTTCCTTGGCGCGAAGGGCGGTCTGGGCCCCGCTGAGCTGCTCCCTCAAGTCGGCATTGGCTCCTGCAAGCATGAAGACAAAGGAAAAATCAATAAGGAATAAGTCGTCAGGGAAGATCCGACCTGACTGCTCAGTAGTCGGCCCGAATCTCGGGGACTACACCCAGTGGGTGCACTGACGTGCCCCCACAGGAGATGAATGAGACAAAGCACGCACTCCGGCTGTTGGTCAGGTCCTCGGTTTTCTGGCCCAGCTCCTGAGCCTGGGAGTTGAAGGCAGCAGTGCGGAGGTTATGGTATTCCTGGAAGATCAGACAGGATGCAAGAATAAGATAGCTATCAGGACCTAGTAAGTTCCAAGCCGCCTGCTCAGCAGCCGACTCGGAACTCGGGGACTACACCCAGTGGGTGCGCTGACGCGCCCCCACGGAAGAAATCAAAAAAGCAAAACAACCAAGGCCAGAAGGCTCACCTGGATGACGGCCCGCGTCGTGAGGAACTCTTGGGTATATCGCTGCAGCGAAGCGGCCTGGGCTTGAAGCCGGTTCCGGACCTCCTGGGCCGTCGTGTTCAGCTCGGCCGTCCCCCCGCTGGGCGTCCACTCGGACGTGCTGGCGCTGGCCGCCTCCAGGGCCTCTGCCGTCCGGCTGGCGCCCGCAGCTCTGTGCGACTCCGGCGCGGAGGTAGCTCCCCCTGCGTGCCGGTGAAATGCCGGCTGCACCTCGAGGCCGGCCCCTGCCTCCGGCTCGCCCCCGGCCGGCTGCTCTGGCGCCGCGGCTGGTTGGCCGCTTTGGCCCGCTCCAATCAGCGCCGTCTGCGGCGCCTCCTCCATGAAGACCACGTGGTCCTCCCTCCTCTCCATCACCGGTGGGTCTCGGTCGACCTCCTCCGACGGGGGCACGGGGATGTCGGGGGCCACGGCACGGAGGGGAACGACGAGCTGCGGAGGCTGATTGCGTGAGGCCTCCGCCTCCTCCGCGGCTGCCGCCTCCGCCCGGGCCTTGGCCGCCGCGTCGGCCTGCTCCTTCGCCATCTGGGCGGTCCTTCGCTCCGCCGCCTCCCGCTCCTCCCGCGCCTCCCGTGCGCTTCGCTCCGTGGCCTCCATGAGGTCAGCACGGGGATCCACGCGGCGGGAGCCTGAGGACCCTCCAGTCGGCCCGACTATGGAGCCGCCAGGACCTCGCTCGAGGGAAAGCGGTGCCCTGCCCGACGAGCAAAGAAAAGTTTAGAAGAGCCTCAATCAAAGAGGACAACAAAAAATACAAGACGTTTGACGCTTACGCCGAGATCGCCTGCGGCTGTTTCACCGCCTTGCGGAAGCGGGCCGCTTTCACGGCCGCCTCATCCCGCTTGGTCGCTGCCGTGGAACCCTTGGATTTCTTCGGCCGGCTGCCGAAGTAGGTCGACGCGGCCCGGCGTTTCTGCGCGCCGCCACGGGCAGCCGGCGTGGCAGACGGGTCGGAGTAGCTTAGCTGGCCGACATATGTATAACGATCACGGGTAGCCTAGCCGGCTCCCCTGGCCCTTCTGAAAAAATTACAAGCCGATCCGGCCCTCAAGAATCCAAGACGTGGGGCCGCCTTCCCCATGCCGACTGTCTCCCAGGCCGACTATCAGAAGGCGGCCCGGCTTTAGCCCTCATGAAGAAAGCAGCGGGAGGGCCGGCTCCAAGAAGCCGGCCGCGAGAAGCCGACTCCCACAAAGCGGTCAAGATCGTACCCTCGAAGTATGCATCCACATAACGGCGATGTGGCGGGGCGTGGCTACAGTAAAGCCTGCCACCCCCGAATCTCGGAGCACGCCTGGCACAGTGTGCCGTACGGGGTGGCCATGACCCGTCCGGCGTGGCACTATTGCCATGATGACCCTGATGCCACCCACGACAGGCTGTCAGCGCGACCCACGGGCGGTGGGCCCCTTCAGGCAGAGAGACACCCGAAGACGGCCAGGCCTCCCCCAGTCGGCCCAAGACAGGGCCGGCTCCCCACAGCCGGCTTGCTTCCTCCCTCGAAGGAGACCCCCCATTAAGGAGACAAGACGAGGTGAGGCTACAGCGATTGCCCGCCGGGCAGTGGCACTGTAGCCACGCTTACCTCGGTGAAGCCCTCGTCACCAGGTTTGAGGCAACAGTAACCAGCCGCCGACAAGGCCCTTGACAGTGGGGCCTGCCTGTCGACCAAGGAGCCGGAAGTCGGCGGGACCCAGCAGCCGGCGCAGAAGCCGGCGAGTGTAGACACCGACGGCTAGGGCCCACGCCCAGCCGGATTACCATTGTACCCCCGGGGGTGGGCCTATATAAACCCCCCGGGGCACCCATGCAAAGGGTTGATCTGAGCTAGTTTTAGACACCACATAGAGAGGAGAGGAGAGCTAGCTGTGCCCTTCTTCTTCTTCTCGCCAAACAGCTCAAGGAGCATCTTGTAGCCACTCGTTCATCCAGTGATCATGCGGAGACCCCGCAGAGCAGCAGTAGGGGTGTTATCTCCACGGAGAGCCCTGAAGCTGGGTAAGATTCGCCGGCGTGCATGTCTTCGCCTCATCCCGCTTCCAGGCACCGGCGATGTCTTACTGGCTCCCACAATGATAAGCCACCCGTTGGCATATGTCGCACCTACCACCCGACAACATAAGTTCACAAGATCACGGAACTCGTAAGTTGATCTCCAAAACATACATCAAGTGGATCACATGATATCCCATTGTCACCACAGATAAGCACGTGCAGGGCATACATCAAGTGTTCTCAAATCCTTAAAGACTCAATCAGATAAGATAACTTCAAAGGGAAAACTCAATCCATTACAAGAGAGTATAGGGGGAGAAGCATCATAGGATCCAGCTATAATAGCAAAGTTCGTGATACATCAAGATCGTACCACCTCAAGAACATGAGAGAGAGAGAGAGATCAAACACATAGCTACTGGTACATACCCTCAGCCCCGAGGGAGAACTACTCCCTCCTCGTCATGGAGAGCACCGGGATGATGAACATGGCCACCGGAGAGGGATTCACCCCTCCGACAGGGTGCCGAAACGGGTCTAGATTGGTTTTTGGTGGCTACGGAGGCTTCTGGCGGCGGAACTCCCGATCTAGGTTTCTTTCTGGAAGTTTGGGTATATATGAGAGGTATTGGCGTCGGGAACAAGTCAAGGGGGTCCCCGAGGCGACCACGAGGCAGGGGGGCGCGCCCCACCCTGGGGCGCGCCCCCACCCTCATGGGTGCCTCGGGAACCTTCTGGCCCATCTCCAATGCTCAGTGGGCTTCTTCTATTCCAAAAATAAGCTCCGTCAATTTTCAGGTCAATTGGACTTTGTTTGGTTTTCCTTTTCTGCGATACTCTAAAACAAGGAAAAAACAGAAACTGGCACTGGACTCTAGGTCAATAGGTTAGTCCCAAAAATCATATAAAATAGCATGTAAATGCATATAAAACATCCAAGGTTGATAATATAATAGCATGGAACAATCAAAAATTATAGATACGTTGGAGACGTATCACGCCACCACTCATACCGCTGCGCGCGCGTACTAAGTGGCTGACTAGCAGGCCCCGCTAGTCAGATGAGGGGGAGAGGGGAAACGAGACAGGGGGCGGTGCGGCTTCGCCGGAGCAAACGCCGGCAATGAGAGCTCCTTGGCCAAAATGAGAGGGAGGGATCGAGAGAGGAGACAGAGGCGCACCTGCCCATACCCGTAGAGTAGCTAGGGGTGGTCGGACGGCGTCAGAATCGTTCTCTCTAGCAGAGACAGGAAGCAGAGCTCGCCGGAGACCAAGACGACGGCGAGCAGAGGCGACTCCAGGGGCTCCAACCAGGCGGAATGGCACCATCGCAGAGTGGCGGAGGCCCTAGAAGGGGTTGCCCAGGCCTGGGAGGGGCCGGAGCTACGGAGATGATCCGAGGGGATCGCCGGCGAGCTCGAGCTCGGGGACGGCGGCCCGCGGCCTGCCCGACCGGGCTACGGTCCTCTACTAGGTTGTGGAGTGTGTGGGAGTGGTGGATGATGCTCGAGGAGGCCGGGGGAGGGCTCTATTTATAGCCGAGCGTTGAGGGGGGTTCGGGCTCCGTCGATGGACACCTGGACACGGCGCCTGGCGACGAGCGGCGTTAGTGAGAGAGGGAGAAGGAGACGGAGCTCACGCGGGGACTATGGGCGAACGGGGACGAACACAGGGGCACTGGGGTGACGACAAGCACAGTGCGCACCACACTGTTTCATTGGCCGGACCGTGCCCGTGCTCGCCGCGGCGAGCTCCGGCGTCGGCAAGTGATAGGGGAGAGTTAAGGGGGCTAGGATGAAGATGGTGGCGAGGTTTGGCACGCTTAGGCAGGCGGGGAAGCAAGCACGTGATCAACAGAGGCTCGGGCGCGTCCCAGAGCGCGTCGTCCGTATGCCAGTACGCCTTGACGAACGCGGTGACCGCGTGAACTCTGACCTCAGGCCGACCTAAGCCCAAACTTCATGTCTGACATGTTGTTCGTGGTAGTTTTGAATGTTACCATGCTTTGGTTTGGATCCAGACGATGTAGAAAAGATTTCACAAGCCTAGTAAGTTTCTAATCAGTAACTTTGAGAGGTTACTGAGGTCAAACGGCTGGGATTTGGGAGCTGAGCTTTGGAGGGTAGCAATCATCTACTAAGGTGATGATGCACAAGAAAAATCAGCTACATTGGAGCTAGTAAAATAGTAGTTGCTGTAGAAGCCACCATTTCTGTCCAGAACAGAAAATATTTTCTGTAGCAAAAATATTCCAAAAAGTTATGCAATATTTTTGCTCAGGAGGGTGCCCTAGGGTTCCAAGAATATTTGTGATTTTTCTCAGATTTTTTTGGGCAAGAAAAATTGGGGTTTCTGTGGAGCACATTGATCTAGCTAGGGTTTTAGAGAGGGAAATGAATATTTTTCATTTAAGAAAAATATTCCAATAATTATTTTGAGATGAACCAGAGTGGGAATGATGGTTAGAGAGGGAAATGGGACACTTGGGTGAAAGCCAAGGGGTACCCAAGTGTTTAAGTCCATATGAAAAGATTCAAAACTCCAAATTTCAAAATCAATGCAACTGAAAATCAGGCAAATAAAGGAGGGCAAAAACCAGGCTGTCACAAACCTCCCCCACTTAGAATGAATCTTGTCCTCGAGATTCGGTTGCTTGGGAAAACCATTCAGGATAATGTGTCCTTAGAAATTCTTCCCGTTCCCACATGGATTCTGACTCTGTGTGATGCTCCCACTGAACCTTGTAGAACTTTCTTACTTTGCTACGAGTGACCCTTTCCATATGATCCAAAATTTTAACCTACCTCTCTTCATATGTTAAGTCCTTTACCAACTCTATCTCAGTCATAGCAGTCTTTTTCTCAGGCGGCGATATGCATCGCCTCAACTGTGAAACGTGAAACACGCTGTGCACGTCCAACAATTCAGGGGGTAGTTCCAACTGATATGCAATAGTACCCACTCATGACATAAGTGGAAATGGGTGCCAACTTTCCATGAGTCTGAAATCTCTTGACTCCTTTCATAGGAGTGACTCGGAGGTATACATGTTCTCCAGGTTCAAAACTGATATGCCGGTGCTTTGCATCATAGTAACTCTTCTGTCGGGATTTGGCCAATTGCAATCTGTCCTGGATTTCCTTAACTTGTTTATCAGCTTCCATCATGAGATCTGTTCCGAAGATATGGCTATCTCCGGTTTGAGACCAATTTAATAGAGTGCGACACTTACGGCCATACAAAGCCTGATATGGTGACATTTTTAGGCTGGTCTGGAAGCTGTTGTTATAAGAGAACTCAGCATACGACAGACAATCTTCCCATTTAGATCCTTGGGACAAAGCACAGGCTCACAGCATATCTTCGAGTATTTGGTTCACCCGCTCTGTCTGTCCATCGGTCTGAGGATGATAAGCGGTACTGTATTTCAGTGATGTCCCCAAGGTTTGATGGAGACGTGACCAAAAAGCGGAGGTAAAAAGTGAACCTCGGTCAGAAGTGATGGTTCGGGGTACTCCATGCATACTGACTATCCTGGATACATACAGCTGTGCAAGTTGATCCGCTCGATATGTGGTTCTGATCGGGATAAAGTGAGCAACCTTGGTTAAGGTGTCCACTATGACCCAGATTGCATCATTGCCTCGCGGAGTCTTGGGCAGTCCTGTGATGAAATCCATGCAGACATCATCCCATTTCCATTGTGAGACTAGCAGGGGTTGGAGAAGTCTTGATGGCTTCTGATGGTCTGCCTTCACCTTGTTGCATATGTCGCAACAGGCTACAAAATAAGCGAGATCTTTCTTCATCCCATCCCACCAGAACACTTGTCGCAGATCATCATACATTTTCGTACCTCCAGGGTGAATAGAATACGAAGATTCATGTGCCTCTGACAGGATTTTCCTCTTTAGATCCGCCTGATTTGGTACATAAATTCTTCCATGGAATCAGAGAGTACCAAATTGATCCCTTGAGAAATCTGAGGTTTGTCCCGCTACCTCATTCTTGGCACGTTTCTGCAGAATGGTGTCATCTGGCTGTGCCTTGCGGATCTCTTCCTCAAGGGTGGGGGCGACTTCCAAAATATTAGCAACGCCAGCATCAACTATGACCAGGTTGAGCTGA
>NW_025229307.1:6472-7052 GCF_018294505.1 Triticum aestivum | reverse complement strand
AAGGTCATTTGTTTCTTGGGTATGCTTCCGCGAGCATAGAATTTGGTAGTCTGCCCCTCCCGATTGGTCAAATTGACTTCTTGGGTCGCGCAATTTATGCATACTTGGTATTAAGTCAGCCAATTCATACCCAAGATAACATCCAGTTTAGCAGACTCAATAATTATCAAAGAAGTTGAAAAGCAGACTCCATTGATATTGATTTATAGATTATGGCAGACCAGATTGTTCTTGATTAAGGATCCCGGGGTTTTTACCAGCATATTCTTGCCCAAAAGCGAACAAGGAAATTTGTTTTGGGCAACAAAACTCTGAGAGATAAAAGAGTGGGAAGCCCCAAAGTCAGATAAAATTACTGCAGGTATGTCGTTAACAAGAAACATACCAATGACGACTCCGGGGTTTTCTTGGGCTTCATCTGCGGAGAGGTGATAAACGTGCTCAGTGATGTTTTGTTGGTCCGGGCATGATTCCATAAAGTTGACTTGTCGCCTGAATAGAGCATTTGCCTTGCTGTTCTTGGGACACTGTCTGGCATAATGTCTGGTTTGCCCACAACTGAAGCAAGCATTGATGCGCT
>NW_025229307.1:0-5224 GCF_018294505.1 Triticum aestivum | reverse complement strand
TTGGTCCTTTGAAAATCTGACAGCTTTGAGTGATGACCGTTCTGATTCCCATTCTGTCCCACCATATTGTGGCACCCCATCTCAGAGCAACCGATTTACCATGCATTGCCAGCCCAGAGACCATGTCTTCTGGCAACACACAACATCTTCGTACAGAAAACAACCGCTTTATTGATGCTAGCGAATCAAAGTTTACATTACAACAGGTAGCGAGGCCAAGCGGCACACACGGTGCGGCTGAACAATATGTACATTATTTAGTGAACATAAAGGCCTTGATCATAACAACTACGTGGTAGCAGAACAACATCATAGCGGAACTCCATACCACAGGGACACCGATGTGGACACGATCTAGACTCGGACAACACTCCTTTCCAACAAGGCTTTCCTGAAATCTAGCATGACACCCCGGGTCAGTACATGGAATGTACTTGCAAGCTCACAACAGACATAAACATAATGACAAGCAATATCATGATAATTAACCAATTATTGACAATGCAACAATATAACCAACATGCTCTGATCATACTCTTGTGAGAAAATCCCTCTTACCAACGGTGATCACTTCTTGGATCACCACCATGCCAACCTCAAAATATTAACTATGAACATCTCGTGATCTTTATGGCGATCACAACCACGACCCGTAATTGGTCTAAAACAATGATCCTTCCGGCGATCACAACCACGACCAACATTTGGTCTTATCCAACCCGATGGCCTTCTCGCCATCATCAACAGTGCAGAGTTCATAACTTAGTGTGCAAGTTTTATTAAATGTTGACCCATGGTGTGACCTACTTTCGAGCGTGTGCTATGTCTTGTGCTTGCGTTGGTTTTCCCCGAAGAGGAAGGGATGATGCAGCAGAGTAGCGTAAGTATTTCCCTTAGTTTTTGAGAACCAAGGTATCAATCCAGTAGGAAGCCACGCTCAAGTCCCTCGTACTTGCACAAAACGATAGCTACTCGCAACCAACGCGATTAGGGGTTGTCAATCCCTTCACAGTCACTTACGAGAGTGAGATCTGATAGATATAATATTTTTGGTAGTTTTGGTATAAAGATGCAAAGTAAGAAGTAAAAGCAAAGTAAAAAAGCAAAGCAAGATTAAAGTGATGGAGATTGATATGATGAGAATAGACCCGGGGCCCATAGGTTTCACTAGTGGCTTCTCTCAAGAGCATAAGTATTCTACGGTGGGTGAACAAATTACTGTTGAGCAATTGACATAATTGAGCATAGTTATGAGAATATCTAGGCATGATCATGTATATAGGCATCACGTCCGTGACAAGTAGACCGAAACGATTCTGCATCTACTACTATTACTCCACTCATCGACCGCTATCCAGGATGCATCTAGAGTATTAAGTTAAAAACAGAGTAGCGCCTTAAGCAAGATGACATGATGTAGAGAGATAAATTCATGCAATATGAAATAAACCCCATCTTGTTATCCTCGATGGCAACGATGCAATACGTGCCTTGCTGCCCCTTCTGTCACTGGGAAAGGACACCGCAAGATCGAACCCAAAGCTAAGCACTTCTCCCATGGCAAGAACTACCAATCTAGTTGGCCAAACCAAATGGATAATTCGAAGAGACTTGCAAAGATAACCAATCATACATAAAAGAATTCAGAGAAGATTCAAATATTATTCATAGATAGACTTGATCATAAACCCACAATTCATCGGTCTCAACAAACACACCGCAAAAAGAATATTACATTGAATAGATCTCCACAAGATAGGGGGAGAACTTTGTATTGAGATCCAAAAAGAGAGAAGAAGCCATCTAGCTACTAACTATGGACCCGAAGGTCTGAGGTAAACTACTCACACTTCATCGGAGGGGCTAGGATGATGTAGAAGCCCTCCGTGATGACGGCCCTCTTCCGATGGAGCTCCGGAACAGGCCCCAAGATGGGATCTCGTGGATACAGAAAGTTGCGGCAGTGGAATTAGGTTTTTGGCTCCTGTTCTGGTCGTTTGGGGGTACATATGTATATATAGGAGGAAGGAGTACGTCAATGGAGCACCGAGGGGCCCACGAGGCAGGGGGGCGCGCCCCCCACCCTCGTGACCTCCTCTTTGACTCCTTGGAGTAGGGTCCAAGTCTCCTCGATCATGTTCGGTGAGAAAATCACGTTTCCGAAGATTTTATTCCGTTTGGACTCCGTTTGATATTCTGTTTTTTCAAAACACTGAAATAGGCAAAAAAAACAACAATTCTGGGCTGGGCCTCCGGTTAATAGGTTAGTCCCTAAAATAATATAAAAGTGGAAAATAAAGCCCAATATAGTCCAAAACAGTAGATAATATAGCATGGAGCAATCAAAAATTATAGATACGTTGGAGACGTATCAAGCATCCCCAAGCTTAATTCCTGCTCATCCTCGAGTAGGTAAATGATAAAAGAGAATTTTTGATGCGAAGTGCTACTTGGCATAATTTCAATGCAAATCTTCTTAATTGTGATATGAATATTCAGATTAGAAAGATTCAAGACAAAAGTTTATATTGACATAAATAATAATACTTCAGGCATACTAACAAAGCAATTATGTCTTCTCAAAATAACATGGCCAGAGAAAGTTATCCCTACAAAATCATATAGTCTGGCTATGCTCTATCTTCACCACACAAAGTATTTAAATCATGCACAACCCCGATGAGAAGCCAAGCAATTGTTTCATACTCTAACTTTTTCAAAACTTTTTCAATCTTCACGCAATACATGAGCATGAGCCATGGATATAGCACTATAGGTGGAATAGAATGGTGGTTGTGGAGAAGACAAAAAGGAGAAGATAGTCTCACATCAACTAGGCGTATCAACGAGCTATGGAGATGCTCATCAATAGATATTAGTGTGAGTGAGTAGGGATTGCCATGCAACGAATGCACTAGAGCTATAAATGTATGAAAGCTCAACAAAAGAAACTAGTGGGTGTGCATCCAAATTGCTTGCTCACGAAGACCTAGAGCACTTGAGGAAGCCCATCATTGGAATATACAAGCCAAGTTCTATAATGTAAAATTCCCACTAGTATATGAAAGTGATAACATGAGAGACTCTCTTCTATGAAGATCATGGTGCTACTTTGAAGCACAAGTGTGGTAAAAGGATAGTAGCATTGCCCCTTTTTATTTATTTTCTCTTTTTTGGGGCCTTCTTTTTTTCTTTGGCCTTTCTCTTTTTTCGGGGACAATGCTCTATTAAATGATGATCATCACACTTTTATTTATTTACAACTCAATGATTACAACTCGATTCTAAAACAAAGTGTGACTCTATATGGATACCTCCGGCGGTGTACCGGGATATGCAATGAATCAAGAGTGACAAGTATGAAAAAATTATGAATGGTGGCTTTGCCACAAATACTATGTCAACTACATGATCATGCTAAGCAATATGACAATGATGAATGTGTCATGATGAACTAGATGGTGGAAAGTTGCATGGCAGTATATCTCGGAATGGCTATGGAAATGCCATAATAGGTAGGTATGGTGGCTGTTTTGAGGAAGGTGTATGGTAGGTGTATGATACCGGCGAAAGGTGCGCGGTATTTGAGAGGCTAGCAAAGGTGGAAGGGTGAGAGTGCGTATAATCCATGGACTCAACATTAGTCATAAAGAACTCATATACTTATTGCAAAAATCTAGAAGTTATAAAAGCAAAGTATTACGCGCATGCTCCTAGGGGGATAGATTGGTAGGAAAAGACCATCGCTCGTCCCCGACCGCCACTCATAAGGAAGACAATCAATAAATAAATCATGCTCCAACTTCATCACATAACGGTTCACCATACGTGCATGCTACGGGAATCACAAACTTTAACACAAGTATTATTTAAATTCACAACTACTCAACTAGCATGACTTTAATATTATCACCTCCATATCTCAAAACAATTATCACGCTTCAATCTTTTCTTAGTATTCAACACACTCAAAAGAAAGTTTCACAAATCTTGAATACCAAGCATATTATTATTAAGCAAATTACCATGCTATTAAGAGACTCTCAAAATAATTTAAGTGAAGCATGAGAGATCAATAGTTTCTTTAAAACAAATCCACCACCATGCTCTAAAAGATCTAAGTGAAGCACATAGAGCAAAACTACTTAGCTCAAAGGATATAAGTGAAGCACATAGAGCAAAACTACTTAGCTCAAAAGATATAAGTGAAGCACATAGAGTATTCTATCAAATTTTAATTCATGTATGTCTCTCTCAAAAGGTGTGTACAGCAAGGATGATTGTGGCATGCTGACACACAAAGACACAAATAATACAATACGCTCCAAGCAAAACACATATCATGTTGGTGAATAAAAATATAGCTCCAAGTAAATTACCGATGGAAGTGGACGAAAAGAGGGGATGCCTTCGGGGGCATCCCCAAGCTTTGACTTTTTGGTGTCCTTGGATTATCTTGGGGGTGACATGGGCATCCCCAAGCTTAGGCTCTTGCCACTCCTTGTTCCATAATCCATCAAAAGAATTCACCCAAAACTTGAAAACTTCACAACACAAAACTCAAAATAGAAAACTCGTGAGCTCCGTTAGCGAAAGAAAACAAAAGACCACTTCAAGGTACTGTAATGAACTCATTCTTTATTTATATTGGTGTTAAACCTACTGTATTCCAACTTCTCTATGGATTATAAACTATTTTATTAACCATAGATTCATCAAAATAAGCAAACAACACACGAAAAACAGAATCTGTCAAAAACAGAACAGTCTGTAGTAATCTGTAGCTCGCGCAAGATCTGGAACCCCAAAAATTATAAAATAAATTTATGGACGTGAGGAATTTATCTATTAATCATCTTAAAAAATAATTAACTAAATAGCACTCTTCAAATAAAAATGACAGAAGTTCTCGTGAGCGCTAAAGTTTCTGTTTTTTACAGCAAGTTCAACAAGACTTTCCCCAAGTCTTCCCAACGGTTCTACTTGGCACAAACACTAATCAAACACAAAAAACACAACCAAAACAGAGGCTAAATAATTTATTTATTACTAAGCAGGATCAAAAAGCAAGGAATAAAAATAAAATTGGGTTGCCTCCCAACAAGCGCTATCGTTTAACGCCCCTAGCTAGGCATAAAAGCGAGGATAGATCTAGGTATTGCCATCTTTGGTAGGCAATTCTTTGACGAGGCATCTATTTCCCTTAGGAATTTCTTTCTTTCTA
>NW_025229306.1:0-24907 GCF_018294505.1 Triticum aestivum | reverse complement strand
GACCATCAAGTTTAGGTGTTACAACTCAAAGAACCAAATGTTTCAAAACGCAAGAGTTGTAAGCACGCAGCAAAATATAATGCAACCGCCCATATGAACCCGCTTGAAGACTATCAACTCATACGCTTCTCCCCCTTTTGTCAGTAATGACCAAAAAGGTTTGAAGACATAGAGCATCTACTCGTCATCATGAGTAGGTGAAGCAGCAGGGTTGTCGTCGTTGGTTGGCGGTGCAGACGAACTTGGTGCAGTGTCGATTCGCGCAGTTGTAGTTTGAGGTGGTGAAGTAGCGTCATCTTCGTCATCGATCACTCTAGCATTAACTGTTGCCGTGGAAGAGGAATATTCAGAGTCTTCAAGAGATGGAGTTTGACGCAGGGTAGCAGTCCTTGGAGGAGTGGAGTAGAACTGGAATCTTTCATTGAAGCCATCATCTTGAAGATCAGCTTCAGCACTAAGCAGAGTCAAACTCTTCCACGATCTTCGGCAGGTTTCATGAGCAACAAAGGCATTCTTGGTGGCAAGGTTGCGAATGCGATTGACATCCACCAAGAGTCTTTGCATTTGGCGCTTGAGCCAGATATGATGCTTATCCTGCTTCTGATGAAGAGCCACAAGAAGCTCTCGGTCATTAAGAACACGAGAACGCTTCCGAGGCCTTTGCGCAATGGTACTTTCAGTGGCTTCAGTTGGCGCTCTGTGAGGCAGACGGGTGTTACCAGCTAGTGGGTAGACTCTTGTTGCTGCTTGAACACCTTCAATAGGCCGAGTGAAGCTTTGGTGCTCAATGTTCTGAAGACAAAGTGGCGTCTTGGCAGGGTCAGAATATACAGCATCAACTGACATATCAACCTCGGGCAGAAATATGATGTGATTGCGAGCAGAGGGCTGATAATTGATAGATGAGTGTCGCTTGATGAGGCGCATGACCCAAGGAGCATAAAACTTCAGACCAAACAGGTCAGATCCGGAAGCAGCAAGTTGCCTGATGAAGAATTCCTGAGTGTTGAAGTTGATGCCATTTAGAATATAGAAGACCAATGTCTTCATAGCTCCTTCAAGCTTGGCTGAGGATGAGTGTCCCTTGACTGGCCATAGAGTTCGCCTGATGATGTGATATATGGTGCGAGGCAGATACTCAAGGTCTTCAACAAAGAAATGTGTGGGATACTCAGCGTCAGATGGCAAAGGCTTCATCATGCTCAACATCTGGCTCATGTTGGGTCCTGGCTTATGAAAGATGCTCTCCACAGCATTGCGGTGTAGCTGACAGTTAGGCTCATATAGTTCTCCAGGAGTGGCTAGCCCAGTAAGCTCGATGATATCCATGGCTTTGGCTTCATGATGAACATTGCCAGTCATCCACTCGAGAACCCATGTCTTGATGTCTCTGTAGTAGCCGCGAATGTGCAGAGTGGCATAGAATTGAAGCAATAGATCTTCATTCCAGTGTTCCTTGTCTATCACAAAATGAAGCAAACCAGCATCACGAAAGCAGTCAAGTGCTTCTTCCAAGCACGGCAGTCCAGCAATAGCTTCAGTGTCAAGGCGCATATGAGGGAAAATGCGTCCTTGATCATATAGCACGCAGGAGTAATAGCTTCACTGCGGATAGCTCCAGAACCGATCTGATGAAATTCTTGGCTTGGAGTAGGGGTTCTTGGCGCTGTCAAAGAAGGTATCGTGGCTCTTGAAGCCATTTGCATTGAAAGACCCGGGGGAGTTGGCGGTACTTGGAAACCTTGGCAATCTCGGCTTTGGCTTCTGGACCTGAGGCCGATGCTCGACATGATAGTCAAATTGGGGGCCGGAGGCAGCAGGTGGAGGCACCAGAACAGGCCATCGGACGGTGACAAGCTGACCGTGATCATATGCTTGCTCAATAGTGTGAGGCCGTGGAGGCGGAACAGGAGCAGGGGCAACATTAGAGGGTTCAGGCTGCACAACAGGTGCTTCAGGAGCATTTGTCATATTCGCTCCAGGTGCAGCCTCCTCATTGGCGTCAGGTGCAGCAGTCTCATTAGCGTCAGATTCAGGGGCCACATTTGCTTCGGGCACAGTTGCCTCATTGGTTTCAGGCACGCTGGTTGTTGCAGGCTCCACATTCGCGTCAGCCATGACCACGTCATTGGCTTCATTTGCATTGGTGGTGGCAGCCTCAACATTGTCAACCTCCTCTTGACGAGCAGGAGGGTCGGGCACAGGCACGTTCAGATCATGAACGGCTTCTTCTTCAATCGCTGGGGGTGTTGGTACACGAACTTCTTCTTCTTCAATAGCAGGGGGAGTTGGTACACGTACTTCTTCTTCTTTTTCTTCGGCTGATGCAGCCGGAATGTCTTCAGCAACATGTGCTTCAGACATGGAGATGTTCACTGTTGGAGCTGGTTCAGAGAATACTTGCAGTGCAACAGGTGAACGTTGCACGTCTCCTTCAGGAACGCTCGACAGAGGGACTTCAGGCCTTTGTCCTCTTCGAAGCCTGCGAAGCGCTGGCTTCAAGTTAGGAGATGGACTTGGTTGAGCCTGAAAGTCTTCATCCTCTTCTTGCACTGGGGGTGGAGCTTGTTGTCGTTGTTGGGGAGTACTGGGGGAGTCTTGTTGTTGGTGTGGGTGATCAGCCCACGAAGCATCCTGAGCAATTGGCGTCAATGGACGACCAATGCTGATGATTTCGCTGTTCGCACGAACAGGCGATGATACACTTGATGTTCGATCTGAGGAAGAACTTCATCATCATTTACATTGTCATCTTGACCAATGTCTTCAGCAGCGTTGGGTTCAGCTGCTGGAATATCTTCAGTCTCATGAGCCTCTGTGGTAGATGGCTCATGGACAACCATCCTTCATTCTTGACGAACAGACACAAGGCGTACAACGGAGATGGGTTCAACGACTAAGGGCTCTGTGGAAGCAGCCCTAGTCTTCTTGGTCTTGTGCTTCTTCTTGGAGGGAGCGGCATCAGAAGCTTCAACATGCTTTCTCTTTCTGGCATCAGCCTCGGCAGCCTTTGTCTTCTTCTATTCTGAAGCGGTTGTGGTGACCTTTGGCTTCGAGCCAGTCATGCTGCTCGGGAAGATAATGCGAGGGGCTTCTTGGCGTGATGGCTCACTACAAGAAATATGTCAACTTATGACCACAACTATTGGTCACTGAAAGGTCACAAATTTCCATTTATGACCTTTTTGTGACCAAAAACAGAAGGTCAAAAGCTGGCCGTCGTAAACTCACTATAGCGACCTTTCTTCTGGAATGGTCAAAGACGTTTACGACCAAAATATTCCTACTGTGGCGTTTTGGTCACTAGCAACCTCCCCCAGGCCACGTAGGCATCCAGCGTGGCAAGCTAATGTGGCACAAGATTCAGCCCGGTCCAATTCAATTTTCTACATGGGCCGAGCCCAACAATTCGGCCTTTTCAATTTATATTTATTTCTGTTAATTTTCACTAGCTACATGGGCCTGGCCCAGTAATTCAGCCTTTTTTTCTAAGATGCAGCCTTTTACAATCTACTGGTTTTTTATTTTCGTCCTTTTTTTTGCCATTGGTCCCACCAATCAGATTGGTCCCACTTGTCATGCTTATCACAAAATTGATCCCACACATCAAAAATTTCAAAATCTGTCAAACGTCAGGTTTCCATTTCACGGGTATTCAAAGCACATACACAATCATTGTTTCGAACAGACCAGAGAGCAAATGAAACTGGTCCAAAACAATACTGCATTAATCTATTACAATCGTTACATTAATACATTACAACCCAGATATGCCTACTACTGGCTACAACTACAACACATAATATGCTACTCTTTGCTGATATGCTTCACAGCTTCGGACATGGATTCACGCTTCACCTGTGCAAAAAATAAGAATGAACATATAAGAATAAGAACATGTACAGAACATCAAACAGTAGCCAATGAAGGATCCAATAACTTATAATCAAGAATTGACAGCAAATGCCATGTACATAAATAATATGACTAACACTAGCCAGTATGCGTTCATGGAGTGACTAAAATGTTCTCACTAGCTAGGAATTTTTTCGGTATATAATATACCGACATGTCCAACTCTCTAAATTGATCGTAGAAATGAAAACTGTAAGAACAAGTTTTAGAATCCAGGCATGTCAAATTTTAAGCACCAGCAGAATAGATCTAACAAACCAAACCATGATCATCATGCGCATCAGGATTTATGGTTCTAGCAAAACAGTAAAGAGATGGACATACACGCATCAAGCATACCAGCTACTACATCACCATTCTCGTGACCACAGACATCACTATTCACTAAGAATTCCCATTGGGAGATCAAAATATGCATCCAACAAGCTACAACAACAGGGAATGCAAAAAAATTTATGACCCGAGATGACGAATCAACTGGGTACATCTCAGTTTGAACAACCACGGCGAGACAACAACCACATACTAATGCGGCGAATCAAATCTGCACGCAGGAGCAGCGCCGTTCATGGCATCCACATGAGGCCGCGTAACATCAAGAACATGGCGCATGACAGCAATAGACCTAGAGATCTAGGACAGAGGGAGGGGGAGCTTACACTTGCGGATGCGGGCGGCCGGGTAACCGCACGAGGAGCGGGTGCTCTTCTGGAGGTGGAAGCTGCGGCGGCCACAACAGATGCAGAATTGAAGAGGGTCCTCATGTAGCAGTAGCAGCAGCAGCATGAAGAATTGAAGACCGACCAACAGAGCCTGCAATGCAAACAGAGAGGCATGAGGAAACTGAATCCAATCACATCAAATCAAATCGAGCTGCTGCACCTTGACCTTGAGGAAAACAAACCTCATCTCATGTCATCTCAGGGAAGAATAAGAAGAAGAAAAATATATGGCTGCTGCTCCATGACCATGACCTTGAATTGTTGCTGCTGCACCAGATCGAGGAAGAAGAAGACCTGCAAAAAAGCAATAACTAGCAATGCACAAGCATGAATTCATGGAAGGACGGATGCAAGGCCAATCATCCAGCATATTGTTTCTTAATGCCCCAACTACTTAAAAAACCATGGTAGTTCTAACCTTATTAAATTAAAGGACAAAGTGAAGTCATGATATTGAGAGTTCCATCTTATAAAGCTTTCTGTTTAGCATATGCTAAATCACAGTCTATCTACCAATATATGAACTCTTTAGTTTTCAGAACCGAGGCTCACATATTTGGGCTGATTTGTACACTGTATTTTCAGTATTTTTTTACTTGAGACAAACTAAATGCTAACATCAGTGACAAAAAGACTTGAACAGAAATAGCTATTGAAGAAACACGTTTATAAGATAGAATGAAAATGATTTACACCAGGGTTATGCATGATGGATGTTGAGCACTTCTGTTGCTTATTCAGAGTAAAAAAGGGCACCCTAGAAAATTTAAACATATTCTGCTACACGGAACCATGAGCTACCCATTTAGCAAGAACGGTACAGGAACAAACCATGAGCTATCTATCCAGCATATTATGCGCACGCGTGAGAATACTCGGGTATACTTAACTTGGGTTTAGTACCCAGGTACAGTTTAAAAGCATATCAGATTAGGTATACAATCATGCACCTGGGTTTAACTTATCAGGTTTCTTCACTTTCAATTTACACAGCAGAGCAGCTAAATTTACATAGCAGATTTTGAAAGCAACTATAGTTATTCAGAAAACATGGTTGCTGCAACTTTAAGCCAAGCAATACACATTCATGTCAAATATACATGTGTAAGATACTAGAAGCATTTCATTGCATATCTAAGTGTACTGCTATAATTTTACGCCAAGCAGTGCACTAGTACATCAATTACACTAAGCCACAGCCCACTGTTTAAAATAGTATTTTATCATCATTCTTCAATAGCTTGAATTTCAGAACAGCCACTGTTTGTATTTTAATGAAAAACACCCCAAGCAAATAACAACAGATGGGCATTAAGACAAAAAAAATTGGCAATTGCAGCATCATGTTTCAGCAGCAATGCAGCTACGGACAACAATATGCATCGGATGGCAACAATAACATCAACAAGTAGAAATAGCAGCATGTCAATCACTGTATAATCAATCAGTAAGCACAAATAGCAGCAACAAGCATTCTCTCAATCACAAATTACACTAATCAGCATCCCTCTCTCTCAATCTAAATAGCAGCAGCGAGCACGGCAGGAGACCGAGTTGGTTATCCAACGGGAAGTCAGACCAATATGACATGGAAAGGAATCATCCACAACACTCATATAGCACTACTGAAATGTATAGTATTTAAAAGGTTGGTGTCGACGGTGAGGTAGGAGCCCTCACGCGTCCAGTGCATGGCGTAGACGCTGTCCCTCGGCCCCAGATCGCACAGCTTGGTAACCTGGACAACGGTGCCATTAGCAATCTGACCTGAGCGTGATCCATGGATGCAACAAGAAGATGCAAGAAAGAAAGAAAGAAATGCACCTTACAGCTGGATGCGGATCAGAGGTAGACGCAGGTGCTGAGGCCGACGGCGAGCATGTTCTGCGAGGACCAGTCGACGAGGTTCAGGTAGAAGTCGTCCTGCAGGGACGGCGCGTCCAGCACCTGCACGCCGGCGACGACCACACACACCAGTTAGTAGTAGATCGGAGATCGGAGAATTCGGTGCGCGCGAGGTGTTTGCGGGAATGGGCGGGCGGGCGGATCGAACCTTGTGGGGCGTCTTGGGGACCTTGCGGGGCGCCTTCTTGGGGGTGGGGGAGCCGGCACCGCCAGCGCAGTCCAGCTTCTCGGCGAAGGGGGAGAAGGGTGCAGAGGAGCTGTCCGTCTTGAATCGGAAGAGGTTGTTGGAGCGTGCCTGGTGATGACCTGGCGGGTGGAGTCGTCATGCCCGGCGACGGCCGCCTCCATCCGAATCCGCCTGCGTGGGGAGCTAGCGGACGAGTGGTGCGGCGATGGGAGGGGAAGCCGAGACCCCTCGCTTCCCCCACCGCGGCCTCCATCGGGTGGGAGACGGAGGGAGACGAAGGCGGGGCAGCGGGGTGCCTCGATCTGGATCGAGGAGAGGGAGGCCGCACGCTGGATCTTGCCGGAGGGAGGCCGCACGCTGGATCTTGCCGGAGGGGAGGGAGGAGCAGAGCATGGGGATCTTGGAGCGCGATGGATCTTGCCGGAGGGGAGGGGAGGGAGGAGAGCGAGGGGAGGGGTGGGTGGCGGCGAGGGTAGGGGAGGTGGGAGGGATCGGGGAGCGCTAGGGTTTGTGGGGGAGGAGTGCAGGCTGTGGCCTGTGGGTTGTTGGGCTAGGTGGCGTGAGAAACGTGACGAGGGAGCACTGCCGTTGGATCCGGGTGGATTGGACGGTGCTCGATCCATAATCCGCGTGACATGCCTCTGAACCAATCAAAACAGAGTACATGTGCGCGACGTCCATGACCATTTAAGTAGGTCGTAACCGGCTGAAAATAAAGTGCACATCTCTTTGGCTAAGAGAACTGACTCTTTTTGCGCCGTCTTTCGGCGGTTCCCCTCCGCCGGTGACTTCTTGGTCGTTAGCGGTGAGGAGGGTCGTCGGATCCCGCGCGTGTGGATCATTTTAGCTTTAGGTTTTAGGGTCCTAGTAGCTTAGGTTTTAGCGTCCTAGTAGCTTAGGTTTTTGGATCATTCGATGTCTCGACTTCAGGGGCGGAGGCGGCAATACTGAATAAAGAAGCTCTGGATTTTTATCCGGCAAAGCCGCCAGCAAGGACCTCGGCACGTAGAGGAGCAGGGCATTGAGGTGGTGGTCGCGAGCGCGGAGTTCGTCGTCGTCACCTTCGCGGTGACCGAAGACACGTAGTCATACCCGCCGTTTTGACAACATTTTGAAAGAAATTCAAAAAACAATGTTCTCATATTGTGCACAAGGGTGCATAGTAGAATGGAAAACAATGTTGCCGAAGGAAGTTTTCATTTCTTTTTGACGAAAAAATCATTTTCCATTTTTCGAGTGCCCGAAAGGAGGTTTTTTTTGTGAAGGACCTCCCAAATAATTGTTGCAAAATTGGACCAAATCATTTTTCTAAAATACTAGGCCATATTTAATGCACAATTGACCAAATGGTTGGGTGTAAAAAGTTTTAATCCACCTCTCGTGAAAAAGACAAATTTGAACTGCAGCTGCCTCATAGTTTGCTATTTATTTTTTTCCAAAAATCATTTATAGGTACATAAGGACATATTTAATCAGAGAAATACCAAAAAAATTCCAAGATTCAACCACTAGCTAGGAACGATCATTCCCGCCGTTTTGACCGCATTTTGAAACGGGCATAAAAAATTCAAAAAAATCAAAAAATTGGGAAACCTTCGCATTGTGTCATCATATGTGGCCAAGTTCCTAGGAAAAATAACAAACTTGTAATACGGCAATTATTTTAAAAAAGTGTTCTCAGAAACGAGGTATCATGTGTGGAGATCAATGGCTTTCAAGCTAAATGATCAATCTTATGGCCACATTCGTGGCATAGTTTGTTCAAATGATCTAATATTCTGCACAAAGGTGCATCTTGGAATTCCAAACAATGTTGCCTAAGGAAGTTTTCATTTTCATTGAACGAAAAACCATTTTTCATTTTCCGAGTGCCCGAAAGGAGGTTTTTTGTGAAGGAACTACCAAATAATTGTTGCAAAATTGGACCGAATTAATTTTATAAAATACTAGGACATATTTAATGCACAATTGACAAAATGGTTGGGTGAAAAAAGTTTTGATCCACCTCCGATGAAAAAGACAAATTGTCGTCGATTCAGTTGGAAACGGGTCAAATTTGAACTGTAGCTACCTCATAGTTTGCTCTTTATTTTTTTCCAAAAATCATTTCTAGGTACATAAGTATCTATTTAATCATAGAAACACCAAAAAAATTCTAAGATTCAACCACTAGCTAGGAACGGTCAAGCCCGCGTTTTGACCGCATTTTGAAACGGGCATAAAAAATTAAAAAAAAATCAAAAAATTGGAAAACCTTCGCATTGTGTCATTATATGTGACCAAGTTTCCAGGAAAAATAATAAACTTGTAATACGGTAATTATTTTAAAAAAGTGTTCTCAGAAATGAGCTATCAAGTGTGAAGATTCATGGCTTTCAAGCCAAATGATCAATCTTATGGCCACATTCATGGCATAGTTTGTTCAAATGATCTCATATTGTGCACAAGGGTGCATATTGGAATAGAAAACAATGTTGCCTAAGGAAGTTTTCATTTTGGTTGGACGAAAAAACCATTTTCCATTTTTCGAGTGCCCGAAAGGAGGTTTTTTTGTGAAGGAACTACCAAATAATTGTTGCAAAATTGGACCAAATAATTTTTATAAAATACTAGGCCATATTTAATGCACAATTGACAAAATGGTGTGGTGTAAAATTTTTTGATCCACCTCTCGTGAAAAAGACAAATTTCTGCCGATTCAGGTGGAAGCGGGTCAAATTTGAACTGCAGCTGCCTCATAGTTTGCTATTTATTTTTTCCAAAAATAATTTCTAGTTACATAAGGACCTATTTAATCATAAATACATGGTTTGGTGGCGATACGTCGAGTTTTGGGCGGTGGCCGAGGGCCCCAACTCTAGAGCGCGTAAACTCGCATGCCCGCCGCGTGGTCACCGCGTGACCGTGGCGTTGCGATGTGTTCTGGGCAGCCTAGGCATGTATAGTGGGTTGGGCACTCCCTAGGTTGGTGCTAGGAAGAAAATTACAACATAAGTTTCTCACGAGGAGACCAATCGATGCTCAAACATGAATTAGCAGCCAAGTGTTTGATTAGCGGTACGGGAAATGTACATGGCTAATGGGCGTGAGTTTTGGCTGAGGATGATCAGTTACTAAGAGGATCGTTTTCACAAATTTTCAGCTCAAAAGGAGGAGCCTAGGTGGTACTTGCTTTGCAAACCACCACACTATACATAAATACGAATGTTGAAGCTCGGCTCAAAATAATGAATGGATTGAGCTGGCATTTGGTGGAGGATGGTTATTTGGGCATAGGAAAGCACTGTAAAAAATGGATACTATATGGACATGCCAAAGTGGTACTTCCTTCACAAACTGTTACTCTGAATAGAATAGGAAAATGAATATTTTTGAATTATTTTTGAACTAGGCAAGGAAGGTTTTTACATATTTGACGAAGATATGACCCAAAGAATTTATGAGATTTTTTTGGGAATTTTGGGAATGATAGAAATATAGGTTGCTTCACAACCTAGGGCAAAAACTGCCACATGGACACGACACATAGGCAAAACTGATGAGGTGGCGCCTAGTCATAGCAACCCACCACAATTTACAAGGCTATGACCATCTATATTGGTCGTTAACAACTAGAAATAAGGCAGCGGACTAGCGCTGTTAGCTTTATGACCATTTCATGTAAGGAAATTATGACCTTTCTGACCAAAATGGTCGCAATGGTTTAGGGTTTGGAGCCCCTCGAACAGCTTTTGACCAATTGGTCTCAAATGGTCATAAATCTATGACCAATTCTTCCAGGGTCACTGACAGAAGGTCATAAGTTGACATATTTCTTGTAGTGGCTCAGGCTGTTCAGCAGGGTGCTTCTTCTTCCTCTTTGCAGCCATCCTGGGGTCAATGCCTGGACGGCCAAGGGACTTGCGCTTCTCAGCCTCATTGTAGGCAAGCACACACTTATCAGCCAAAAGCTCCATGCGTTCTCGAGAGCCCTGTGCTTCTTGGCGTTTCTGCAGAAAAGCTTCTTTGAGCTCATGGAGCATGACCTTGAAGTTGCAAACGTCTTGAACACTCAGATTGGCCACATGCTTCTTGAATTGAGCCTTCTCAAAATCAATCTTGTTTTTGAGCTCAACGATGCGCTGAGCGAGAGCTAGCTCAGAAGCAATGGCGCCATTGAAGGCGACACTAAGGCCTACTGGGAGCTGTAAGTCTTCAAAACTGAAGTTGGGGGTGTCAAACCACTCATCAATGAAATTGTGAATGATGGCCACATCAAACAGAGGTAGGTTGCTGAAGATTTCTGCTTCTTCTTTGCTCTTGATCAGCTGCTCAAGGGCATCATCCGCAAGATCTTCATCACTTGATAGATCAACGGGTTCATCACGCAGAATTGCAGCAGGAGTCAAAGCACGCTGATCAGATGGCTAACAAGTTGCTTCTTCTTGTCCGTTCTCTTGGAGACACGGGACAGATCCTCAGATTGCACACTGGCTTCTGGAGGTGCAGTGGCCAGGGCTTCGCATGCAAAGTCTTCGGCGGGGGCTTTGCAGCTGAGGTTGAAGCCTTTGACTTCTTTTGCTTCTGCAGCTTTGGAGGTGGAGGAGCAGGGGCTTCATCAGAGTCAGCACCATCGTCAGAATGATCTACTCTGGCGCCTTGGACCATGATATAGGTGATGAGGCCGTCAAGGTTGGCATAGGGGCCAATGACATTGGGATTGGCTTCACGGGAGCCATCAGCACAGGGAGCAGAGGGACCTGGATTGAAATCCAAACCCAAGGTCTTCTTGTTCTCTTTGGCCGAAGCCACAGCAAACTGATAGTTGCGCTTGAAGAGCGAATCTTCACGACACCATAGAAGTGAAGTGGGATCTGCATTCACTGGCTGTGGCCCACGGACCATGCATGGATAGAAGCCATGTTCAATGGCTTCAGCTCGGCTCTTGGGTTGCAGCCCTCGATAGAGGATATCACCCCATGGGCTCTTGATGGCATGCTTCTCTGCATATTCCTTTGTCACAAATCTGTACTTGAACCACTCCTCAGCCCAATAGCGTCGAATCCATTGGGTTCGCGTCTTCCTCTGATGATAATTCTCTTCAGGATCTGTCTTGTACAATTCTGCTAAGTCATCAGGCAGATCTCTAGATGTGCCACTTCTGCGCTGTCTGCCACCCTTCCTTGTTGATTTCTCTGTTGCCATGAACTTTAAACTGAAAGGCTTTAATATGTTCAAAGGCTTCAGAGCGTTGCGCTTGCTGGTCAAGCAGGAACTGGCTTCAAGAGAATTCAACTGATGCTGTAGGTATTCTGCAAACGAATGCAGACTATGAGAACCAAGGGATTCTCCCACGGAAATGTACCTGTGACAGCATTAGAGATGCGAGGAAGGGGAAGAGGTCATATGCATTCTCAGAAGATTTTGAAGTTAAATTAGTTTGAAGACATTGACCTCATGTTGCGCAGACATTCACTTATATAGATGAGTTGGTTCCAGATTTGTACCAATCCGTGAATAAGTACAAGTGAGGAATCAAACTAGTAGAAATCTAAGTGAATAGACTAAGCAGTATGAGATGCAAACGGAATAGATCTAGCTTTGAATAGACAGAAACAACTTTTGGTAAACAGGATGAATCTTGAAGATCAAAAAGGTGGTAAAAAATAGAGTTATAATTACCGCACGAAGAACTGCTAGATGGAGAAGAATAGGAGACCGAGCAGTTCAGCCCGCCGTGCCCTAACTTGGCGACGGAGGACACCTACGGCGACGGCGGAGAGGACGATGTCCGCGGCCGGTGTGAGGATGGCGTCTGAGAAGTCGTGGCAGCTAAGCGCTTCGTTGCCGGCGTCGTCTCGAGCTAGCGGTGGCGCTAGGGTTTTGACGGAGGTGGAGAGGTGGAAGGAGTATTTCTTTACCGCAGGGGGACAGGTATTTATAAGTAGGTGAGAGAGACAGCGCAATTACGCTGGTGCCCCTGCAGGTTCATATCTGAGGGGTACGTGGCATGCATGCAACACACCCAGGGTTGTCCCACGTTCCCACGCCTGCCAGGCATGTCGGAGAGTTGTTCCGGCTTCTCCGGATTTCAACAGTAAAGATAAGCCATTAAAAACAGATTTAATGTTTGTCTCTGTGCCTTCTGCTGACTAGGACGCAGAGAAGACATTCGACAGTTTCAACAGAATGCATATGATTTGGATAGATAGAATTGAGATAGAGAGCATAGAGAGGTTAGGGTCCGATCACATTCACTCAGTGCAAAAATATCCAATCTTGAAGACATAGCTATAAGTGGATGCTGTAGAGGACAGAACACTAGTATATTATATATCAGAAAGCAATCAAATCATCATAGTGCAGAAAGTCATGAAGACAAATTGAAAATGAAGACAAACCAAATGCGAAGTCATTGCAATATAACACCTTGAATGAAACACTTCAAACAAGAAAAGTTGGTGGTGGCGTTACCCACCGTATAGGAAGTATTAGACCCAGACACGGCGCACAATTATCGTGGCGCTCCGAAGTCAAATTCCATGTTAATGTATTCACACTTAGAGTGTAAATCTTCATTGATTGAAGACATACATTACTTTGTGTGTTGCCCATCTAAGTCATCAACATGCATAAGTGTTAGGATCTGTGCCTGATCACAGGACATTAGAGGATTCTAAGATATTTAGCTCACACCGTAACTTGCAAAACCTTTTCTCATCCAAGGGCTTTGTGAAGATATCTGCCAGTTGCTCATTAGTGTTGACGTGAATGATATCGATATCTTTCATCATAACATGATCTCTGAGAAAGTGATGACGAATTTCAATGTGCTTTGTCTTCGAGTGTTGGACTGGATTGTTGGCTATCTTGATGGCACTCTCGTTATCGCAGAAGAGAGGTACTTGTTTCAGGTTGATGCCATAGTCCTTGAGAGTTTGCTTCATCCATAGAAGCTGAGCGCAACAGGATCCAGCAGCAATGTATTCAAATTCAGCAGTTGAGAGTGATACACAGTTCTGCTTCTTCGAAGACCAACAGACAAGTGATCGACCAAGAAAATGGCATGTGCCAGATGTAGACTTGAGATCCACCTTGTCACCAGCATAATCAGCATCAGAGAATCCAACCAAATCGAATCTTGAGCCCTTGGGATACCATAATCCGAGTGTTGGGGTGTAAGCCAAATATCGAAGAATTCGCTTCACAGCTAAGTGATGCGATTCCTTTGGTGCCGCTTGGTACCGAGCACACATGCAAACACTAAGCATAATATCTGGCCTAGATGCACATAGATAAAGCAAAGAACCAATCATGGAGCGGTATACCTTTTGATCGAACTCTTTACCATTGTCGTCGGGACCAAGATGGTGCTTGGCTGGCATTGGCGTCGTGTAGCCTTTGCAGTCTTCCATTCCAAACTTCTTCAGACAATCTTTGAGGTATTTCTCTTGATATATGAAGATGCCATTCCTCTGCTAACGAATTTGAAGACCAAGGAAGAACTTCAGCTCACCCATCATGGACATTTGATATTGCTCTTGCATCATGTACCCAAACTCATCACTGTACTTCTGGTTGGTGCATCCGAAGATTATGTCATCCACATATATTTGGCACACAAACAGTTCACCATCATATGTCTTCGTGAAGAGAGTGGGATCGAGGGATCCAGGTTTGAAGCCTTTGCTCTTCAGGAAGTCTTTGATTGTATCATACCAGGCACGAGGGGCTTGTTTGAGGCCATACAGTGCCTTGTTTAGCTTGTACACCATATCAGGATGTTTTGGATCTTCAAAGCCAGGTGGTTGTGCGACATATACTTCTTCTTCAATCTTGCCATTGAGAAATGCACTCTTCACATCCATTTGATATAGCAAGATATTGTGATGATTTGCGTAGGCTAGCAGTATGCGAATAGCTTCAAGCCTAGCAACAGGAGCAAATGTTTCATCGAAGTCAATTCCTTCAACTTGAGTGTATCCTTGAGCCACAAGACGTGCTTTATTTCTGACGACTTGACCATGCTCATCTTGCTTGTTTCGATATATCCATTTTGTTCCAATAATGTTATGCTTGCGAGGATCAGGTCGCTTGACAAGTTCCCAGACATCATTCAGTTTGAACTGTTGAAGTTCTTCTTGCATGGCTTGAATCCATTCAGGTTCCATAAAAGTTTCAGCAACTTTCTTGGGTTCTAATATTGACACAAATGAAAAGTGCCCACAGAAGTTTGCTAGCTGAGTTGCTCTTGAACGAGTGAGCGGACCAGGTGCATTGATGATGTCAATTATCTTCTCTATTTGAACTTCATTTGCAACACGAGGGTGAATAGGACGAAGATTTTGCTCTTGCTAATCATTGTCATCGTTGGGAGGATTGTCTTTGGACTGAGCATTGTCTTCAGGTTGATTTGGTGCAGAGATGATGACTTCCTCTTCAGGTTGTGCTTCAGAGGGCTTGATTTCACCAGTTCCCATCAACTTGATTGCCTCATTTGAAGGAGCTTCATCCAGTGTACTTGGCAGGATCTCTCTCTGTGAACCATTTGTTTCATCAAATCTCACATCCACAGTTTCAACGATTTTGTAGAGATAAAGGTTGAAGACTCTGTAGGAGTGTGAATCCTTTCCATAGCCAAGCATGAAGCCTTCGTGAGCCTTAGGTGCAAATTTTGACTTGTGATGGGGATCCTTTATCCAGCATCTTGCTCCAAATACTCTGAAGTAACTGACATTTGGCTTCTTGCCAGTAAGTAGCTCATATGATGTTTTGTTCAGAAGCTTATGAACGTACACACGGTTTATGATGTGACATGCTGTATCAATAGCTTCGGGCCCGAACTTTCTTGGTGTCTTGTACTCATCTAGCATTGTTCGAGCCATTTCAATGAGGGTTCTGTTCTTGCACTCAACGATGCCATTTTGCCGAGGTGTGTATGGAGCAGAGAACTCATGAGTGATTCCCATTGTATCCAGATACAGATCAAGTCCGGTGTTCTTGAATTCAGTGCCATTGTCACTTCTGATGTGCTTGATCTTCACACCATAGTTGTTCATTGCTCGAGTTGCGAAGCGCCTGAAGACATCTTGTACTTCAGTCTTGTAGAGAATTATATGGACCCATGTGTATCTTGAGTAGTCATCAACAATGACGAAGCCATAGAGACAAGCAGTTGTTGTGAGGGTGGAGTAGTGAGTAGTTCCAAATAAGTCCATGTGCAACAGCTCGAAAGGTTGAGATGTTGTCATGATTGTCTTCGATGGGTGCTTTGCCCTAGTCATCTTTCCAGCTTCACAAGCACCACACAGATGATCCTTCTTGAACTTGACATCTTCGATGCCAATGACATGCTTATTTTTGACGAGTGAGTGTAAGTTTCTCATGCCAGCATGTCCCAGCCTTCGATGCCAGAGCCAGCATTCGGAAGCTTTTGTGAGAAGACAAACGGCAAGCTGTGGACCCGCTGAGAAATCTACCATGTACAGATCATCTTTTCGATACCCTTCAAAGACCAGAGATTTCTCAGATCCATTAGTACAAGGCAACGATATTTGCCAAATATCACAATCATGTTCAAGTCACAAAGCATTGAGACAGACATTAAGTTGAAACCAAGAGATTCAACAAGCATCACTTTATCCATGTGTTGATCCTTTGAGATTGCAACTCTACCTAGACCCAATACTTTGCTTTTACCAGTGTCAGCAAATGTGATGTGACTCTTGTCGGATGGACGTAAGGTTGAGTCCATGAGAAGACTTCGATCACCAGTCATATGATTTGTGCATCCACTGTCCATAATCCATTCTGAAGCTTTTGGTGATGTACCCTACAGTGCAGTTAAGAGGATAGGCTTCACACAAGTGTTGTGAAGCATATGCATTTGATACATATAGGGACAGTCACAGCTTATATCAAGGTTAGGACATAGACTGATGAGGAATTTAGATGTGAAGCATATAGAATGATATTTTAACGTGCGTCCTCAGTGAGTTTTAGGTCCCCAGCAATAGTATCGGACGCCATTGATTGCTGGCTGGAGACCATTTTCTGCAAAAGAGAGTTAGTTCTTCTTTGCCACCCACATTTTCAGTGGGGGCTTAGAAGTAATGAGTCTAAGTGCAGCATCTGAGAATTTTGGCTTTGAAGCCCTAGCAAATAGCCTTGCAGGAGATGAATGATACTCATATGAATAAGTAGAAAAGTTCTTAGTCCTATGAACATAGCGGTTTGAAGATACACGCTCATATTCATAAGTCTGAGCATGATTTCCCTGCAAAACATTGGCGTTAGGGTGACTCATGTGAGTCCTGTATCTGTATGAAACCTTTGGGCCATATGAAGCTATAGGTCTGGGGTTTGTCTTCTTCCTAGGTGGTGTCATGACGACATTCACAGGAAGATTCTCAATGTACCGCTTAGGTACCCAGATCTTCTTCATAGGTGGTCCATTCCTGCAGTTAGTACCAATGTACCTGGCAAACACTTCACCATTCTGATTTTTGAACAGCTTATAGTTTGCATCAAAGGATTCATCAATGATAATAGGATTAGCATAGGTAAAGCCAGATAAGGTAGATGGATCTACTGAAGGTCCCTTTGCAGCAACCCATGTGGTTTTGGGGTACTGCTCAGGCTTCCAGTATGAGCCATCAACATTCATTTTCCTCTCGAACCCAACACCCTCTTTCCTAGGTTTCGGTTCAGAATCTGCTTTTTGAGGACATCGCAGAGAGTCTGATGTCCCTTCAAACTTTTGTACATCCCTGTTTCAAGCAATGTCTTCAACATAGCATTTTCATCAGCAACAGCAGTGGTATCCTCCACAGAGGGGTTAGTGACCACATCAGTAGGTGAAGACAATGAAACAGTAGCAGTAGTGGAACATTCAGCAACAGATGTAGCATTATCACGCTCAATGCATTTTAGACATGGTGGTTCAAATCCTTCCTGAGCGGAATTGATCTGTTGAGCGCGAAGTGACTCATTCACCTCTTGAAGATCTTCATGAGCCGCTCTCAATTTCTCAAGCTCTTGTTTCCTTTGAAGATAATCATAGGAGAGCCTTTCATAAGTTGTTGAGAGCGATTCATGACGACCTTCAAGTTCTTGGTACTTAGCATGAAGATTTTTTATGTCATCAACTAAGGACTGTGAACGTGTCATTTCAGTGTCCAACAGGTCATCGCTTTTGTCTAACAATTTTTGAGTATGTTCCATAGCCTTTTGTTGTTCAGTTGCAATTTTAGCAAGTGTTTTGTAGCTGGGTTTGGATTCACAATCAGAGTCATCTTCACTTGAAGTTTGAAAGTAAGCATCGCGTGATTTTACCTTGGCACTGCGTGCCATAAAGCAGTAGGTGGGAGTAGGATCGTCTTCGTCATTAGCCTCAGCGTTGGTGTGGAAGTCATTGTCTTCAGTGTTGAAGATGGACTTGGCAACATATGCAGTGGCTAGAGCCAGACTTGCAATGCCAGGGTCAGACTCCTCTCCAGACTCCACCTCCGCCTCCTCCGAAGCAGACTCCTCCTCTGAATCCATTTCCTTGCCAACAAAAGCACGAGCCTTGCCAGATGAGCTCTTCTTGTATGATGAAGACTTGGAAGAAGATTTAGAAGACTTTGAGGATTTCTTCTTCTTCTTGTCATCAGAATCATATTCCTTGCTTTTCTTCTTCTTCTTCTCATTGTCCCACTGTGGACACTCAGATATGTAGTGGCCAGGTTTCTTGCACCCGTCGTAGGTTCTCTTCTTGTGATCATGTGTGGAAGCTTCATCATTCCTTGAGCTAGATCAGGATGACTTTCTGAAGCCTTTCTTCTTTGTGAATTTCTGGAACTTCTTCACAAGCATAGCAAGTTCCCTTCCAATGTCTTCAGGATCTTCAGAACTGCAGTCAGATTCTTCTTCAGATGAGGAAACAACTTTTGCCTTCAAAGCACGAGTTCGGCCATAGCTTGGACCATAGATATCTCTTTTCTCGGATAGGTGGAACTCATGTGTGTTGAGCCTCTCAAGTATATCAGACGGATCGAGTGTCTTGAAGTCAGGACGTTCTTGTATCATGAGGGCAAGGGTGTCAAAGGAGCTGTCAAGTGATCTCAGCAGTGTCTTGACGATTTCATGCTTGGTAATCTCAGTTGCGCCAAGAGCTTGAAGTTCATTTGTGATATCAGTGAGACGATCAAACGTTAGCTGGACATTCTCATTGTCGTTTCTCTTGAAGCGGTTGAATAGATTGCGGAGAACACTGATTCTTTGATCTCTCTGGGTTGAAAAGCCTTCATTGACCTTGGATAGCCAGTCCCAGACTAGCTTTGATGTTTCCAGAGCACTCACATGACCATACTGTCCTTTGGTCAGATGACCACAGATGATGTTTTTCGCAGTGGAGTCCAGTTGAATGAACTTCTTGACATCAGTGGGGGTGACACCTTCACCAGTTTTGGGAACGCCATTCTTGACGACATACCAGAGGTCGACATCAATGGCTTCAAGATGCATGCGCATCTTATTCTTCCAATAGGGATATTCAGTTCCATCGAACACGGGGCAAGCAGCGGAGACCTTGATTATCCCTGCAGTCGACATAGCTGAAATTCCAGGTGGTTAAACCGAATCACACAGAACAAGGGAGTACCTTGCTCTGATAACAATTGAAAGTGCTAGTATCGACTAGAGGGGGGGGGGTGAATAGGTGATTTTTGTGAAAGTCTTCAAAACTTGGAAGTTTCAAAGACAAACACCAGAAACAACCTAATTGATATGCAGTGGAAGATAAACTAACCTAAACAAGCCATAGTCAAGTATGTAATGATATGAGAGTACAGGACTAATAGCAGTTAGGCAGTAAGGATCAAGATGGAAGATGGTATGAAGCCAATCAACAATAGTAGTCAAGCAATGAAGTCAAACAGATGAACAGATAAGCAATGACTTCACGAAGACAAACTTAAGTAAGGTTGGAAGGGATAGAACAAGTTGCTTGTTGAAGACACATGATTTGTTGGACCAGTTCCAGTTGCTGTGACAACTGTACGTCTGGTTAGGGAGGCTGAGATTTAACTCAGAAGACCATGTCTTCACCTTATCCCCTTGAGCTAAGGACACCCAGTCCTCGCCCAATCACTCTGGTGAGTCTTCAAGGGAGACTTCCAAACCTTCACAGACTTCGTTCACCGGCAATCCACAATGATTCTTGGATGCTCAGAACGTGACGCCTAACCGGCTGGAGGATTCACAGTCCTCAAGTGTAATAAGTCTTCAGGTCACACAGACAGAAAGACTTCAGTGATGCCTAACACTCTTTGGCTCTTGTGTTTGGGCTTTGTCCTCGCAAGGATTTCTCTCTCTCAAATGCTTCGAGGTGGGTTTCTCTCAAACGACAAAAGTCGTGCACAAACTCTGAGCAGCCACCAATTTATGGTGTAGGGGGTGGGCTATTTATAGCCACTAGGCAACCCGACCTGATTTGTCCAAAATGACCCTGGGTCACTAAGGAACTGACACGTGTTCCAACGGTCAGATTTCAAACACACGCGGCAACTTTACTTGGGCTACAAGCAAAGCTGACTCATCCAGCTCTGGATAAGATTTGCTCTCATTGTCTTCGCTCGAAGACATAGGATTTGGGTTGAGCATCACTTCAGTCATTCTGACTTAGTTCACTTGGACCCCACTTAACAGTACGGTGGTTCCTATGACTCAACAAAGAAGAAACGAAACAACGAAAACACACAGTCTTCGCGCTCCAAAGTCTTCACGCAATGTCTTCTCATGTCATAGTCTTCAATATGAATTATCTTCTCATACCACCATTGTCTTCAATGTCTTCATACATTTTTAGGGGTCATCTCCGGTAGGTAAACCGAATCAATGAGGGACACTACATGTGTTATCCTGCAATTCTCACAAACGCATTAGTCCCTCAACCAACTTTGTCGTCAATACTCCAAAACCAACTAGAGGTGGCACTAGATGCACTTACAATCTCTCCTAGGAGATCGCCATCACCTGGAAGGGAGGCAGACACCTCCACAGAGGTGTTGCATCGGGTCATTCCGGAGTCGTCCTCGCTTGCTTGGATATGAGAATGGAGTCGGGCGCTGCCAAGACCGTGTGGAAAAGAGAGACATTTTTTTAAAGAAAAAGACCTAAACACTACATTAAACATAAGCTGGGATAACATAGCAGTTTACATCAAGACACCACATAACATAAATATTGCATAAGGAGTTCACCATAAGGGGATGAAGAGTTGAGCATGGATGGGCAGACCACATGACCAGCACGACAGGAACACATAGCGGTGTTGCGACACCATTACGCACCGCTGTCGAACCCCTCAACAACACCACCATCATCATCAAGGATAAGGCTCCACTACGATGGCTCGAGGAAGGTGTCATGATGCCCACATGCACCCACCATCTCTAAACTTTCGCTCGGAACTTAGGAGGACAACGGGCTTGCTGCAACAATGATTTCATGAAGTTCACAACGCCGTCGGGCGCCGCTGCTGGAGCCGCCTAGAACTTATGCCCCAGCAGTACCAACATCCTTCATGAAGCTTCAGTTTGAGCTCAATATTATGAAAGCAGTGTTCTTCTACAACTTCTCCTGCAGGATGCAATGAAGACAAAGTGGTCGACCACAAAATTCAAAGATGACCAATCAAGACTTCATCTCGCTAATCAAGATGAAGCTCCGGTCGGGAGGCGGTTGAACATATATAGAGCTCGGGGCTACTGATGGTACATAGTACCGGGGAGTGGCCAGGCCTCTAGGAAGCCGTTACACCAGGCCGACCTCTATGTCCAATAGACCAGGGTGCGGTTTGGGACCTCCGCTCGGCAGGCGGCCCATTGCCTAGGAGATTCCAAACTTGACGCGCATGCTCAGGACTCTATGTCTGAAGCAACCTCTAGGATGGTTAGGTGATTTTGTAACCCTAGACCTTGTCCACTTTATAAGGCGAGGCCTAGGGAATAGTCGAGGCATTGAACAATCTCCACCTTAGTATTGATAGATCAAACTCAACGTCCATTAGAACCCCGTCATACAAAGAGACATATACATCAATCAAATCCAAGCAGGATTAGGGTATTACCTCAATGACGAGGGCCGAAAGTTGGGTAAACGCTTTGTGTGCCATCCCTCTGGTACATTCGGTCTCGCGCCCCACCCTATAGGGACTACCAATGATTTTTAGTATCAACATCTGTAACCCTAGGAAAGCAACCAACAACTAGGGGATTCGTCGTACGTACCAACAACTTGCATCACGAAACAGTTGGATCCACATCGTAGCTAGAGATCTCCCAAACCGTAGGAAAAAAATAACCAAAATCATGAAGAATAGGCCGATTAAAACAAGATTAGAGAGCATGAATGGGGGATAAGAAAGAGGAATGCCATTGACACCATACCGCTCACGTAACAAAGAAGGGAGAATAATCCTTTGGAAGAAGGGGAATGAAGAAGAATAAAGGATGAGACGAGACACGTTCAGGGGACGAGAAGGAAGAATAAAGAAGACATCCGCTCGCTCGCCATAAAGAGAAGAAACAGTCCGGTCTAGTAATGCCGCTACAAGAAAAACCCTTGAGGCGAGAGGAGCTACCATCTCGTAATAGGTGAGATATACCCCTCATGTACCAGGCGGAGGCGCTATATCTCGCCTACCGTGAGACGATACTCTTTCTTGCAGTAGGCGATCGCTAGATGGGCTGGCCCAATATGGGTTCCTCGAGGAGCGGTTTTAGTAAGCTTCTATGACCGGTTATGGACTAGTTTCAGAAGCTTCCAAGTGGTTTTCTAATATTTATTTTTTCTATGTTGGCTTTCGTCGC
Source organism: Triticum aestivum (assembly GCF_018294505.1). Taxonomy (NCBI): domain Eukaryota; kingdom Viridiplantae; phylum Streptophyta; class Magnoliopsida; order Poales; family Poaceae; genus Triticum; species Triticum aestivum. The sequence goes on along the minus strand of NW_025229306.1, from coordinate 2,345 downwards.
TTCTTCTTTCGGTTTTTTGTGTTTCTTTACCGGTTTTTATGGGTCTTCATTTTCCATTTTAAAATACATGTCTTGTTTTTTCAATACGTGTTCTACATTTTCTTTTGCAACATCTTGAACATTGTTTTGATATACGTTGATCATTTTTCAAATACACGATGAGCATTCCTTTCAAATACATGTTTTGAAACAATTTTTTTGAATATGTGCTAAACATTTTCCAAATACAAGTTAATTTTTAAACATTTTTTTAACTATGCAAACATATTTTTATATTGTATAATTTTTTTTGAAAGAAATCATGAACATACTTTTGATACACACGAACATTTTTAAAAAACGTTACGTATATTTTTCTAATGTATGTAGTTTTTCGAATGACGGAAACATTTTTCAATATTGGATAAATATTTTTTAAATGACACGGACATTTTTTAGCATTGCACCAACATTTTTTGAATATGTGATGCATGTTTTTAAATTGAGTTTTTTAATTCAGAAATATAAATAAATGTAACTAAAAAAACCGGCAGTCCGTCCACGCTGGGCCAGCTCATTAAAAAGCGCCAAAGGCGAGTGCTTTTTTGGTCTCGCTTAAAGAAAGACAAAGACACTCCTTGCTGATGTTTTTAAATCGAAGGAGTCAAGACATCACGTGGAAAATAAGTACAAATATATTATCGTCTGTGCAGTTTGCTCACAAAAAGATAGATAAACGTTGCAAAAGAATGATGCAGTTTATGGTGTGTGTAACAAAACTCATTTCTTATATGTTAACTAATCTCATTTTATTTGACAAACTTTACTATGTTAACCATTATCCAACTAACTTGCTAGGTCTTTGAATATTGTAAATAATAAACCTACATGTTTAAAATATATCCATAATTTAAACTCAGTAGTAGATGTGAGACAGATTTTTTTTAAAAAAATAGCTTGAAATGCTACCATCATTGGCTATTTTAAATCGCCATTTTTTGAAAGATGGGTTTATATCGAATCTAGCAAATTTATGGTGCGCTCTAGTACGATAAAAAAAAAATAGCCAGAAGGAAACATAAGTTCGGTAAGCGTCTTCTTTTCTCAGGAAAATGCTAACTAGAAACAGAAGACTTGACACGCCCGGTCACTCCTCATACTCATGCCATATATGTGATGAATATGAGGGCTGTCAGACATCCCAACCATTTAAGGAGGCTTTTTCCAGTCTCGCATCTTTGGTAAGTAAACAGACACTGCGAGATCAACTAGTCCTCCGGCTAAGACAAAGCACTACACATAACATTTTTTTTTTGCGTGGACACTACACATAACTTGACAACAGCAACAATCTCACTCCATGGCACCTCGTTTTCAGGGTAAGGAAAGTGCCGTCTCTGTCATCCGAATTTCTACGGCAATAATTTCAGACATGTAAACATCGAAGTGACGTGTAGACCAAGAACAAATTGCCATGGCATTCCGATTTAATCTGCGTCTATTTCAGCCGGATAAAAAACATTCAAATGACTTGGAGGACGAGCAAAAAACAGCTCCTTCCATTCCAAAATAAGTGTCTTACTTGAGGGAGTATAAGCTAAGAATGTGACCTCCTGCCGTAGACTCGCTGGAGACTCGCTGCCGTATGTGTCTCACATCTTCAGTAAAGACTAATGAATGTGGCTGTAGACTTGCTGCCAAAATTCAAGGCCCAATATCATCAAGTAAATTTATGATAAAGGGTTTCCTCCCACTTTATATTATATAAAGCAACCATCCGATACATCCAGCTCGCTGGGGGCGCGGCACAAACAAGCCCAAAAGTAAAAACAAGACAAGGAAAAGAGAAACAAACGTCGACACCGGCAGGTCAATGAAGCAAAGAAGACCGGCAACCGCTGCACCCTCCGTAGAAGTACCACCGCATTCCTAGCATTCCAAAGCGTCACGTACCAAGGAACACCTTCAAGAAGGAATGCGACGACGCCGGCGCTGTTGCCCGAACAAGTCCTAGGGTTTCGCCCGGTACACGGAGGGTAATGGGGAAGGGGTATATCCGCCGCCCTTCAGGAAGGTCCGGCGGCGCCCGCAGTCATCACCGCGTCGGTGCCGGATGAGCCGCCAGGGATTTCTCCCGGCCTAAAACCACCACCACCACCACCCCGGACACTCCGTACTACACCATCCAAATAGGCGCCCTCCAGCCTGTGCCACCAAGGTCACCGAACCAACATCGCCGTTTCTCTGGAGCCGCCAACACGAGACCTGGAGGGAGGGAAAGGAGACAACGGCCATGGGAGCAACGCAACTCGACCGCCGGGAGGGGACAACCTCCACTGCCTTTGCGGAGCCGACCGGACGCGGCG
>NW_025229305.1:12334-24952 GCF_018294505.1 Triticum aestivum | reverse complement strand
TAGTCACGACTATGCCCTTCCATCTTAGTGATGGTGTCTTCGTGAGCCTCGATCATGTCATTGGCTTCACCAAGTTGTTCCAAGAGAGCAACAAAGTGCTTCTTGGATTTTCCCTTAAGTTTGCCCATAAAGGCCTCAAACTCATTTGCCTCCACATTAGCTCCATCAAGTTCATTAATTCTATCCGTCGGAGAAGGATGATTAATGATGGTAGTTTTGATGTTGGGGGTTACCTTGTTGGTGGCTTTAGCCATGAGGCACTTGGCGGTGATGCTCTCGTTGGGTGAGTAGAAGAGAGACACCCGTGGAGTCGTCGCAATGGCAACGGAGGCCATGGCAACCGACTCATCACCTTCATCATCGTCATCATCCTCATTGTACTCTTCTTGTACCACCAATGCCTTGGGAGGAGTCTTCTTGGTGAAGTTGCTCTTGTTGGGGAACGACTTGGCCTTGTCCTTCCGGATGAGCTTTCCACCATTGTCTTCCCTCTTCTCATACGGGCGCTCCTCAACAAAATGACTCACGTTGCCACAATTGTAGCAAGTCCTTACACGTTGCTTGCTCTTCGTGCTACTTGAGTTCTTTTTGCTAAAGTTTGGCCTCGAGTTTTTCTTGCTCCAAAATTGCCTTGAAGCGAGTTACATGTGTTCATGATATGCATACTTTGTATCTTCGGGGTTGCTCTCCTCTTCTTCCTCTTCTTCCTCTTATTCTTCTTCAACGGTGAGCTTGGCCTTCAATGCAAGGTTGGGCTTCTTTGCCCTTTGAGAACGAAGCACCGCATTGTCGGCGGTCTTGTCCAAAATGTGCATGGCCACAAACTCATCCAACACTTCGCTTGAGGTCAAAGTGTGGAAGTCCGGTCTTTGACGGATGACAGAGGACATGGCCTTGTGGTAGGGCATCATTGCCTTGAGGAATTTGCGCTTGATCCAATTGTCATCCGTGTCCCTGCTCCCGTGATCTTGTAGTGAGACCGCGAGTTTGGTTACTCTCTGATAAAGCTCACGAGGTTCTTCATCTTCTTTCATTGCAAACTCATCGACCTCATCTTGCACCACTTCATAGTTGGAGCGTTGAATGCTTGCGCTTCCCTGGTAGAGAGAGACAACACAATGCCATGCGTCTTTGGCCAAGGCGAAGGGCCGAAGATGAGGTAGGTCTTCGGGTGGAATTGCATCTTGAATGATGAAGAGAGCATTCTCATTGAATTGATTATCCGCGGCTTCTCGAGGAGTGAAGTTGCTTGGATCATGTGGATAGAAACCTTCTTCAATGATTCTCCAAAGGTAAGTGTTCACATGATTTAAATGACGTTTAAAGTGGTAAACCCAAGAATCAAAGTCCTCATTTTTACAATCTTAGGGGGAGGACTGGCATGATTCAAATGAGTGGATGGAACCGGTCCACCATAAACAAGTGGTGGTTCCACATGAGCAAAGATGCCGGTGCCATTTTTACCACTAGAAGAAGGAGCCTTTTCACTACTAGCTTCCCCCTTATCGGAGATAGCATCCGTCACCTTGTCGGTGGGATCACCCACTTTCAACGGTGAGGTGGATAGTTTAAGCCCCTCAAGGAACTTAGTAAACATGCTTTCAACCTTGGTTATCATGGAGGTTTTCAATGTCTCCAAGGCCACATTGAACTACTCACGAGAGACCGAGGTTCCCCCATCGCCCGTAGACGAGGTCAGATTCGCACCGGAATGTTCCTCCACACCGTCTACGGTATCACCATACTCTTCGGACGGTAAAGTCCTTAATAAAGAGACGAGGCTCTGATACCAATTGAAAGGATCGATATGGTTGACTAGAGGGGGAGGGGTAAATAAGCAACTAATAATTTTTAGCTTTTCTTTAACAATTTAAACTTTGCATCAAAGTAGGTTGTCTAGATATGCAACTAGGTGAGCAACCTATATGATGCAACAAGGATAGGAACACAAGCAAGCAAATGATATGAAACAAACAAGCTTGCACAAGTAAAGGCACCAGATAACCAAGAGTGGAGACGGTGGAGACGAGGATGTGTTGCCGAAGTTCCTTCCCTTTGAGAGGAAGTACGTCTCCGTTGGAGCGGTGTGGAGGCACAATACTCCCCAAGAAGCCACTAGGGCCACCGTATTCTCCTCACGCCCTCACACAATGCGAGATGTCGTGATTCCACTATTGGTGCCCTTGGAGGCGACGACCGAACCTTTACAAACAAGGTTGGGGTAATCTCTACAACTCAATTGGAGGCTCCCAACGACACCACGAAGCTTCACCACAATGGACTATGGCTTCGCAGTGACCTCAACCGTCTAGGATGCTCAAACACCCAAGAGTAACAAGATCCGCAAGGGATTAGTGGGGGAATCAAATTTCTCTTGATGGAAGTGTGGATCGAGGCCTTCTCAACTACTCCCGAACAAATCAACAAGTTTGATTGGCTAGGGAGTGAGATCGGGAAAAAATGGAGCTTAGAGCAATAATGGAGCTTGGGGTTGGAAGAGATGAGTCAACGGGGAAGAAGGGGACCCCTTATATAGTGTAGGACAAAGATCCAACCGTTACCCACCAACCAGCCCGCGGCCAGCGGTACTACCGTGCCAGGCCAGCGGTACTACCGCAGGGCTGCGCGGTACTACCGCTTGCTACCAAGCGGTACTACCGCATGGCTATGCTGTACTACCGTACTAGCCCGCGGTACAGCCACAACCCCAGCGATAGCAAGGTCAGATCTGACGTGCAGGAGCTAAGGGCGGTACTTCCGCAAGCGTGGTACTACCACGCCTCCATGCGGTACTACCGCAAGGCAGAAATCCCCTAGCCAGGGGGAAGGAAACATCTGTGCCTACTTCCGCAAAGAAACGGAATAAGCAAAAACCCGACACAGTTGTACTGCCGAGGGGTGGTACTACTGCCTGACAGCATAGCGCGGTACTACCGCGGAGCGAAAGCGGTACTAACGCGGTAGGTGCGGATGTAAAAAATTACATCCGCCCCTACTACCGTGAAGGAGCGGCACTAGCTTTTTTACATCCGCCCCTACTACCGTGAAGGAGCGGCACTAGCCTGGTGGGCAGCGGTAGTGCAGCTCCAGGGGAGCGGTACTACCGTGGGCACCTGCGGTACTACTGCGCCACCGCACGGTACTACCACTGATGCCTACGGTACTACTGCTTTCCTGGGAGCAGTACTACCGTGACCCAACTCAGCAGCCAGAACCAGGGAGGCGAGTGTAATGCCCTGGACACACCCGCCGGTGGTCGTTACTCCTGGCGGGATCTAGACTAGCTCCACAGATCAATACTAGCCTTTTCTGCGCACTTTGTGCTCACTCATGCGCACCCCGGGAGCAACTTCCTGGTCGGTCACCCATCCTGACGCTACTCCAGGATGAGCACGCTTAACTTTGGAGTTCTTTCCGAATGGGCTCCCGGAAAAGAAGGAATTCCTTATTGATATGAGTAGCCTATCATCCCTAATAAGCCAGGCTATCACATACACCCCCACTCAGAGGAACCGACGTCCTCGTCAGGCCACAGGAACGTTCCTTCTTGGCACATACGTCTGTGCTTCCAGTCCAGTACCTGTGCCATGTCGTGTGCCACGACGGGCCACTAACGTCATGAACAACATGACCACGCACCTGTCTGCAACCATCCGTGTAACCGCGAGGGTCGGCTCTGATACCAACTTGTAACACCATGGACACACCCGCCGGTGGTCGTTACTCCTGGCGGGATCTAGACTGACCCCACAGATCAATACTAGCCTTTTCTGTGCACTTTGTCCTCACTCATGCGCACCCGGGAGCAACTTCCCGGTCGGTCACCCATCCTGGCGCTACTCCAAGCTGAGCACGCTTAACTTTGGAGTTCTTTCCGAATGGGCTCCCGGAAAAGAAGGAATTCTTTATTGATATGAGTAGTCTATCATCCCTAATAAGCCAGGCTATCATAGCGAGAAAACGGAGGAAGCTCCAAGGGAAAAAGGAGGGGACAAGAAGAAGACGTGTACGTGATGATTCCACCAAACCTTTCCAACGTAGACCCCCTCTTAATAGTACGGCTTTCCTAGGACTCAAGTCCACCAAAAAGAAACGAAAAAAAGACGCCGTCTTCAACAGTCTTCGAGGGGCACTCAACCGTCTTGTGCCTAGCGATGAAATGTCTGGGATACTCAAGGCACACGATTAGTCCGCAAACGCGTTGTCATCAATCACCAAAACACCTTAGGGATAAATATGCCCTTACAAGATGCGTTCGTGATCCATTATCTAATAGGATGCGTCTATGATTAGTTTCCAAATAATTAGATGTGTCCGTGATTAATTTTCTAATAGGATGCGCGTGATTATTTTCCTAATAATAGGATGCGCCCGTGATTAGTTTCCTAATAATAGGATGCCTTTGTGATTAGTTTCCTAATAATTAGATGAGCCCATGATTAATTTCTTAATAGGATGTGTCCCTGATTATAGTTTCCTAATTGGCCAGGCGTGGACTTTCATATTTTTCTTCGCGGTGGAGTACGGTCAGTCAATGTAAATTGCTAAGTGCACACAGAGAATATATTAGGTTAAGGCTAGCCATTAGATTGAGTTTAGAGTGACTAATCAAGCGATGATAATGTATCCGTGTACGTTTTGTGGGGTGCACTTAGAGAAGATAATGTTTGCTCTTTTATAAGTAGTATAGATTATTATAAACATGTACGGATACAGTATGTATCTGTATGTAGTTCATATTATGTATGTAATTGATATTAAAATCTCAATTAAGATTTATATTTAAAAACGGAGCAAGTAGTACGTATTGGGCCACACCGCCGCGGAGTGAACCATTCAGTTCTCTATTCATGTATCTACACAAAGCTGAAGTTTTCACAAAAAAAGGACAAAGTTGAGGAACTTACTGCATCCAAGGCCAACCCATACACCTTCTGTAATCGTTTGGACCGTGCTGTTTGGACTATAGAAGTCATCCAACGTGGTACTGTATCGGTCCGCGGCATGGTCCAAACGCAATTACTTCCGCAAACCGAAGACAAAAGTGGGGGAGGTTTTCGAGAGTCCGGACTGCTCTCAATCCCGTTTCTGACCGCCCTGCCCCATCAAAAACCCGTCACCGCCTCTCCCACGCTTTTCTTTCGATGCATGTGTCTCTTACCGCCGCATTCGTACAGTCCTAGAGCAAGCGGAGGCCGACATTTATGCCGCGATGTGATCGGAGGGAGGGAGGGAGGGCGGCGCTGACCGGCGCGACCTCCCGATAGCCGCCGCTTCAATGCTAACGCAGGTTCCCGAGGAACCTGTTGGAAATATGCCCTAGAGGCAATAATAAAAGTGTTATTATTATATTTCTTTGTTCATGATAATAGTCTTTTATTCATGCTATAACTGTATTATCCGGAAATCCTAATACACGTGTGAATACATAGACAACAATATGTCCCTAGTGAGCCTCTAGTTGACTAGCTCGTTGTGATCAACAGATAGTCATGGTTTCCTGGCTATGGACATTGGATGTCGTTGATAACGGGATCACATCATTAGGAGAATGATGTGATGGACAAGACCCAATCCTAAGACTAGCACAAAGATCGTGTAGTTCGTTTGCTAGAGCTTTGCCAATGTCAAGTATCTCTTCCTTTGACCATGAGAGCGTGTAACTCCTGGATACCGTAAGAGTACTTTGGGTGTATCAAACGTCACAACGTAACTGGGTGACTATAAAGGTGCACTACAGGTATCTCCGAAAGTATCTATTGTTTTATGCGGATCGAGACTGGGATTTGTCACTCCGTGTAAACGGAGAGGTATCTCTGGGCCCACTCGGTAGGACATCATCATATGCGCAATGTGACCAAGGAGTTGATCACGGGATGATGTGTTACGGAACGAGTAAAGTGACTTGCCGGTAACGAGATTGAACAAGGTATTGGATACCGACGATCGAATCTCGGGCAAGTAAAATACCGCTAGACAAAGGGAATTGTATACGGGATCGATTGAGTCCTTGACATCGTGGTTCGTCCGATGAGATCATCGTGGAACATGTGGGAGCCAACATGGGTATCCAGATCCCGCTGTTGGTTATTGACCGGAGAACGTCTCGGTCATGTCTGCATGTCTCCCGAACCCATAGGGTCTACACACTTAAGGTTCGATGACGCTAGGGTTATAAACGAAGCTTGTATGTGGTTACTGAATGTTGTTTGGAGTCCCGGATGAGATCTCGGACGTCACGAGGAGTCCCGGAATGGTCCGGAGGTAAAGATTTATATATGGGAAGTCCTGTTTTGGTCACCGGAAAAGTTTCGGGCGATATCGGTATTGTACCGGGACCACCGGAAGGGTCCCGGGGGCCCACCGGGTGGGGCCACCTGCCCCGGGGGGCCACATGGGCTGTAGGGGGTGCGCCTTGGCCTACATGGGCCAAGGGCACCAGCCCCAAGAGGCCCATGCGCCTAGGGAACCCTAGAGGGAAGAGTCCTCAAGGGGGAAGGCACCTCCGAGGTGCCTTGGGGAGGATGGACTCCTCCCCCCCCCTCTTGGCCGCACCCCAAAACCCATCTAGGGCTGGCCGCCGCCCCTAGGGGGTGGGAAAACCCTAAAGGGGGCGCAGCCCCCTTCTCCCCTATATATAGTGAGGCCTAGGGCTGCCCATAGGACGCGATTTGATCTCTCGTTGGTGCAACCCTGCCTCTCCTCCTCCTCCTCTCCCATGGTGCTTGGCGAAGCCCTGCTGGATTGCCACGCTCCTCCATCACCACCACGCCGTTATGCTGCTGTTGGATGGAGTCTTCCTCAACCTCTCCCTCTCTCCTTGCTGGACCAAGGCGTGGGAGACGTCACCGGGCTGTACGTGTGTTAAACGCGGAGGTGCCGTGCGTTCGGCACTTGATCATCGGTGATTTGAATCACGACGAGTACGACTCCATCAACCCCGTTCTCTTGAACGCTTCCGCTTAGCGATCTACAAGGGTATGTAGATGCACTCTCCTTCTACTCGTAGCTGGTTTCTCCATAGATAGATCTTGGTGACGCGTAGGAAAATTTTGAATTTCTGCTACGTTCCCCAACAGTGGTATCAGAGCTAGGTCTATTGCGTAGATTCTTTGCACGAGTAGAACACAAAGTAGTTGTGGGCGTTGATGTTGTTCAATATGCTTACCGTTACTAGTCCAATCTTGTTTCGACGGTATTATGGGATGAAGTGGCCCGGACCGACCTTACACGTACTCTTACGTGAGACAGGTTCCACCGATTGACATGCACTTGGTGCATAAGGTGGCTAGTGGGTGCCAGTCTCTCCCACTTTAGTCGGAACGGATTCGATGAAAAGGGTCCTTATGAAGGGTAAATAGCAATTGGCATATCACGTTGTGGTCTTGCGTAGGTAAGAAACGTTCTTGCTAGAAACCCATAGCAGCCACGTAAAACATGCAAACAACAATTAGAGGACGTCTAACTTGTTTTTGCAGGGTATGCTATGTGATGTGATATGGCCAGAAGAATGTGATGAATGATATGTGATGTATGAGATTGATCATGTTCTTGTAATAGGAATCACGACTTGCATGTCGATGAGTATGACAACCGGCAGGAGCCATAGGAGTTGTCTTTATTTTTTGTATGACCTGCGTGTCATTGAAGAACGCCATGTAACTTACTTTACTTTATTGCTAAACACGTTAGCCATAGAAGTAGAAGTAGTCGTTGGCGTGACAACTTCATGAAGACACAATGATGGAGATCATGATGATGGAGATCATGGTGTCATGCCGGTGACAAGATGATCATGGAGCCCCGAAGATGGAGATCAATGGAGCTATATGATATTGGCCATATCATGTCACAACTATATAATTGCATGTGATGTTTATTATGTTTATGCATCTTGTTTACTTAGGACGACGGTAGTAAATAAGATGATCCCTTACAAAATTTCAAGAAGTGTTCTCCCCTAACTGTGCACCGTTGCTACAGTTCGTCGCTTCTAAGCACCACGTGATGATCGGGTGTGATGGATTCTTACGTTCACATACAACGGGTGTAAGACAGTTTTACACAGCGAAAACACTTAGGGTTAACTTGACGAGCCTAGCATGTGCAGACATGGCCTCGGAACACGGAGACCGAAAGGTCGAGCATGAGTCGCATAGTAGATACGATCAACATGAAGATGTTCACCGATGATGACTAGTCCGTCTCACGTGATGATCGGACACGGCCTAGTTGACTCGGATCATGTGATCACTTAGATGACCAGAGGGATGTCTATCTGAGTGGGAGTTCATAAGATGAACTTAATTATCCTGAACATAGTCAAAAGACCGTTTGCAAATTATGTCGTAGCTCACGCTATAGTTCTACTGTTTTAGATATGTTCCTAGAGAAAATATAGTTGAAAGTTGAAAGTAGCAATTATGCAGACAGTAGATAGCTTATGTCCTTAATGCACCGCTTAGTGTGCTAAACCCCAAACGTCGTTTGTGGATGTTTCGAACATCGAACATACACGTTTTGATAACTACGTGATAGTTCAGTTAAATGGTTTAAGTAGAGGCACCAAAGACGTTTTCGAAACGTCGCGGAACATATGAGATGTTTCGAGGGCTGAAATTGGGATTTCAGGCTCGTGCCCACGTCAAGAGGTATAAGACCTCCGACGATCTTCTTAACCCGCAAACTAAGGGAGAAAAGCTCAATCGTTGAGCTTGTGCTCAGATTGTCTGAGTGCAACAATCACTTGAATCGAGTGGGAGTTAATCTTCCAGATGAGATAGTGATATTTCTCCAAAGTCATTGCCACCAAGCTGCTAGAGCTTCGTGATGAACTACAACATATCAGGGATGGATATGATGATCCTTGAGGTATTCACGATGTTTGACAGCGCGAAAGTAGAAATCAAGAAGGAGCATCAATTGTTGATGGTTGATGAAACCACTAGTTTCAAGAAGGGCAAGGGAAAGAAGGGATACTTCATGAAACGGCAAATCAGCTGCTGCACCAATGAAGAAACCCGAGGTTGAACCCAAACCCGAGACTAAGTGCTTCTGTAAATAAGGGGAACAACCACTGGAGCAAGATTACCCTAGATACTTGGTAGATGAGAAGGCTGGCAAGGTCGATAGAAGTATATTGGATATACATTATGTTAATGTGTACTTTACTAGTACTCCTAGTAGCACCAGGGTATTAGATACCGGTTCGGTTGCTAAGTGTTAGTAACTCGAAATAAAAGCTACGGAATAAAATGGAGACTAGCTAAAGGTGAGCTGACGATACGTGTTGGAAGTGTTTCCAAGTTTGATGTGATCTAACATCGCACGCTCCCTCTACCATCAAGATTAGTATTAAACCTGAATAAGTGCTCTTGCACCTAAAGGAATGGTTTATTGAATTTTGATCGTAGGGATACACATTTTCATGCCAAAAGATATAAGATAGTAATGATAGTACCACTTACTTGTGGCACTGCCATGTAAGTCATAATGGTATAAAACGCATGAAGAAGCTCCATGTTGATGGATCTCTGGACTCACTCGTTTTAGAAAAGTTTGAGACATGCGAACCATGTCTATTGGTGTATACGCATGAAGAAACTCCATGCAGATGGATCGTTTGGACTCACTTGATTATGAATCACTTGAGATATGCAAATCATACCACATGGGCAAGATGACTGAAAAGCCTCGTTTTCAGTAAGATGGAACAAGATAGCAACTTATTGGAAGTAACACATTTTGATGTGTGCAGTCCAATGAGTGCTGAGGCATGCAGTGAATATCGTTATGTTCTTACTTCACAGATGATTCGAGTAGATGTTGAGAATATTTACTTGATGAAACACAAGTCTGAATTATTGAATGGTTCAAATAATTTCAGAGTGAAGTAGAAGATCATTGTGACAAGAGGATAAAATGTCTATGATATGATCATAGAGATGAATATCTGAGTTACGAGTTTTGGCACACAATTAAGACATTGTGGAAATTGTTTCGCAATTAATACCGCCTGGAACACCATAATGTGATGGTGTGTCCGAACATCATAGTTGCACCCTATTGGATATGGTGCGTACCATGATGTCTCTTATCGAATTACCACTATCGTTCATGGGTTAGGCATTAGAGACAACCACATTCACTTTAAATAGGGCACCACGTAATTCCGATGAGATGACACCATATGAATTATGGTTTAGAGAAACCTAAGTTGTCGTTTCTTAAAAGTTTGGGGATGCGACGCTTATATGAAAAGGTTTCAGGTTGATAAGCTCGAACCCAAAGCGGATAAAATGCATCTTCATAGGAAACCCAAAAACAGTTGGGTATACCTCCTAATTCAGATCCGAAAGCAATATGGATTGTTTCTAGAATCAGGTCCTTTCTCAAGGAAAAGTTTCTCTCGAAAGAATTGAGTGGGAGGATGGTGGAGACTTGATGAGGTTATTGAACCGTCTCTTCAACTAGTGTGTGACAGGGCACAGGGAGTTGTTCCTGTGGCACCTACACCAATTGAAGTGGAAGCTTATGATATTGATCATGAAACTTCGGATCAAGTCACTACCAAACCTCGTAGGACGACAAGGACACGTACTACTTCGGAGTGGTAAGGTGATCCTGTCTTGAAGGTCATGTTGCTAGACAACAATGAACCTACGAGCTATGGAGAAGCGATGGTGGGCCCGAATTCCGACAAATGGTTAGAAGCCATGAAATCCGAGATAGTATCCATATATCAGAACAAAGCATGGACTTTGATGGACTTGCCCGATGATCGGCAATCCATTGAGATAAATGGATCTTTTAAGAAGAATACGGACGTAGATGGTAATGTCACCATCTATGAAGCTCGACTTGTGGCGAAGTGTTTTCCGACAAGTTCAAGGAGTTGACTACGATGAGATTTTCTCACTCGTAGCGATGCTTAAAGTCCGTCGGAATCATGTTAGCATTAGCTGCATTTATGAAATCTGGCAGATGGATGTCAAGACAAGTTTCCTTACTAGTTTTCGTAAGGAAAGGTTGTATGCAATACAATCAGAAAGGTTTTGTCGATCCTAAGGATGCTAAAAGGTATGCTGGCTCCAGCGCTCCTTCTAAGGACTGGAGTAAGCATCTCGGAGTTGGAATGTACGCTTTGATAAGATGATCAAAGATTTTGGGTCTATACAAAGTTTATGAGAAACTTGTATTTCCAAAGAAGTGAGTGGGAGCACTATAGAATTTCTGATGAGTATATGTTGTTGACATATTGTTGATCAGAAATGACGTAGAATTTCTAGAAAGCATATAGGGTTATTCAATGGAAAGCCTGGATTAAGCTGCTTGAGCATTGAGCATCAAGATCTATAAGGATAGATCAAAACGCTTAATGGTACTTTCAAATGAGCACATACCTTGACATGATCTTGAAGGTGTTCAAGATGGACCAGTCAAAGAAGGAGTTCTTGCCTGAGTTGTATGGTACGAAGTTAAGACTTAAAGCTCGACCACGGCAGAATAGAGAGAAAGGACGAAGGTCGTCCCCTATGCTTAAGACGTAGGCTCTTCAGTATGCTATGCTGTGTACCGCACCTGAAGTGTGCCTTGCCATGAGTCAGTCAAGGGGTACAAGAGTGATCCAAGAATGGCTCACAGGACAACGGTCAAAGTTATCCTTAGTAACTAGTGGACTAAGGAATTTTCTCGATTATGGAGGTGGTAAAAGAGTTCGTCGTAAAGGTTACGACGATGCAAGCTTGACACCTATCCGGATAGCTCTGAGTAGAGAGACCGGATACATATAATGGAGCAATAATTTAGAATAGCTCCAAGTAGAACAGTTGTTTGGAATAGCTCCAAATAGAGCGTGGTAGCTGCATCTAGGAGATGACATAGAGATTTGTAAAGCACACACGGATCTGAAAGGTTCAGACCCGTTGACTAAAACCTCTCTCACAAGCAACATGATCAAACATAAAACTCATTGAGTGTTAATCACATAGTGATGTGAACTAGACTACTGGCTCTAGTAAACTCTTGGGTATTAGTCACATGGCGATGTGACCTGTGAGTGTTAATCACATGGCGATGTGAACTAGATTATTGACTCTAGTGCAAGTGGGAGACTGTTGGAAATATGCCCTAGAGGCAATAATAAAAGTGTTATTATTATATTTCTTTGTTCATGATAATAGTCTTTTATTCACGCTATAACTGTATTATCCGGAAATCGTAATACACGTGTGAATACATAGACAACAATATGTCCCTAGTGAGCCTCTAGTTGACTAGCTCGTTGTGATCAACAGATAGTCATGGTTTCCTGGCTATGGACATTGGATGTCATTGATAACGGGATCACATCATTAGGAGAATGATGTGATGGACAAGACCCAATCCTAAGACTAGCACAAAGATCCTGTAGTTCGTTTGCTAGAGCTTTGCCAATGTCAAGTATCTCTTCCTTTGACCATGAGAGCGTGTAACTCCTGGATACCGTAGGAGTGCTTTGGGTGTATCAAACGTCACAACGTAACTGGGTGACTATAAAGGTGCACTACAGGTATCTCCGAAAGTATCTATTGTTTTATGCGGATCGAGACTGGGATTTGTCACTCCGTGTAAACGGAG
>NW_025229305.1:9731-10832 GCF_018294505.1 Triticum aestivum | reverse complement strand
CGGAAAAGTTTCGGGCGATATCGGTATTGTACCGGGACCACCGGAAGGGTCCCGGGGGCCAATCGGGTGGGGCCACCTGCCCCGGGGGGCCACATGGGCTGTAGGGGGTGCGCCTTGGCCTACATGGGCCAACGGCACCAGCCCCAAGAGGCCCATGCGCCTAGGGAACCCTAGAGGGAAGAGTCCTCAAGGGGGAAGGCACCTCCGAGGTGCCTTGGGGAGGATGGACTCCTCCCCCCCCTCTTGGCCGCACCCCAAAACCCATCTAGGGCTGGCCGCCGCCCCTAGGGGGTGGGAAAACGCTAAAGGGGGCGCAGCCCCCTTCTCCCCTATATATAGTGAGGCCTAGGCTGCCCATAGGACGCGATTTGATCTCTCGTTGGTGCAGCCCTGCCTCTCCTCCTCCTCCTCTCCCATGGTGCTTGGCGAAGCCCTGCTGGATTGCCACGCTCCTCCATCACCACCACGCCGTTATGCTGCTGTTGGATGGAGTCTTCTTCAACCTCTCCCTCTCTCCTTGCTGGATCAAGGCGTGGGAGACGTCACCGGGCTGTACGTGTGTTGAACGCGGAGGTGCCGTGCGTTCCGCACTTGATCATCGGTGATTTGAATCACGACGAGTACGACTCCATCAACCCCGTTCTCTTGAACGCTTCCGCTTAGCGATCTACAAGGGTATGTAGATGCACTCTCCTTCTACTCGTAGCTGGTTTCTCCATAGATAGATCTTGGTGACGCGTAGGAAAATTTTGAATTTCTGCTACGTTCCCCAACAGAACCAACACCGACCGCTGCGCCGCACTGAAGCGGCTGATTGGCCCTTCACATGGCCTCACCGCAGCTATTTAAGCTGCACTCCGGCGCCGTCCACATCGCACCCTCCTCCTCTGATCCTTCCCGTCCATCACCCTTCACATCTCCGTCGATGGGCAAGTCCTAGGCATCGGCACCGGCAGTCGGTTCTAGGGCGGGATCTGGCGGCTCGTGGAGACGCCACGCTCAAACTCCGGGGTTGTCGTTCTCGTCAGTTGGCAGCGACTCGACGCGGGCGGAGATCGTCATCTCCTCCGGTGACGAGGAGAACCAGCAGCCGCCACCGCC
>NW_025229305.1:5345-8947 GCF_018294505.1 Triticum aestivum | reverse complement strand
TAGTCCGCATTGGCGGTGCCAGGTCAGGTCTACGCCCGCATGAACACGGAGTTCGGGGAGCAGATGTAGTTGATGCTCCATCGCTCCGTCATCCACACCAACGGCCCAGCTCTGCCACTGGGGGTGCTCCTCCCCGTGAAGTCGGAGCCGGCATCCACTCCACGCTCTCCATAGCCGCGGCTCACAAATTGGATGCCGTGTCAAGAAAGAGCGGCTCTCGCCGCCGCCCCGGCGCATCAAGGAGTAGTGGCTCTCGCCACCCCCCTGGCGTGTCATGAAGGAGGAGTGTTGCTCGCCGCCGCCCTGCCCAATGCGTGCGGATGCATTCTGCACTACCTCCTCAGCGACGGCTCCTTGTCGTCATCCCAGCGCACCATGATGGTGCAGGAGTACGCTGACCGACAACAACGCCGACGGGAAGCCACAACGACACGCGCCGATCCAAGTTCACGGACTCAAAGGTTCCGCCGCCACACATCATGGCGGACCCGAACCTAACGTATGCCTAGGCCCTGGAGCACTTCGTGACGACGTCGAAGACGGCCTCGCGCCATCTCCGTCGCCTCGACAGGGAGATGTCCAGGTACAGAGAGGAATGGTCCCTCGTCGAGATTGCCGCGGCCGCCTACGATGACGCCTCCAACGACCGCCACCCTCTCCCCTAGCCCACGTCCTCGGTGGCCGCGGCCGCACTGCGCATGAGGCAGGAGGAGGCAGAGCGGATCATCCTCGAGCGTTAGGCGGCCGCCGAGAAGCCCTGCCGCGACATCTCCACCTTCTGCCGTCCCAAGCCCGACGACGACAACTCCGACGCCGGGTCGGGCAACGATGACGGAGGAGGACTCGCCAGCCTGCTTCAAAGTGTGCTGCTTCTGATGGTTTCATCCCGACGACCGCGTGCGTGTACGTGAACATCTTTGATTGTAATGTGTTCAAAAACAAGTTTAGGGGAAGGGCTGGAGATGCCCTTAGCATGCATGTTTTAGTTGAAGGTAGGGGAAGGGCTGGAGATGCCCTTAGCATTTTTGCAGTTTTCTGAAGGGGGCTGACCCGAGGCCCGAGGCCCAGCGGGCTTTTGCGTGTTCGGGCCAGGCTTTGGCCCAAAAACTAGGCCCGATGGCCGGGATCAGGCCCATGTTTTTTGGCTCGGGCTTGGCTCGGCCCGGCACGAGGTTTGGCCAGGTATACCGACAGCCGAAGGTGAGCGGCGGTTCTGGGCGGAGCCCACGTCCATGCTTGACCGCCGCCTCATCCCTAGCTCCAGCCCGCCCTCCTCGGCTTCCACGCCGTCGTTCAAGGTGGCAAGCCTCGCAGCCGGCGGCAATGCCAACAATGCCTCCCTGCAGCCCCCGCAGGCATGCCCGGGTGGGAAGACGGGGCCGCCGCGGCGGGGGTCAAGGAGGAGTGAGCGCACCAGCTGGCATGGGGATGGGCCTCGGCGCCGGCGAGGGGTGGGACAACGCGTGTGGGCGGCGCTGTACTAGGTGGGGATCTCGCCTCATCGAGCGGCCCGTGCCGTGTCGCCGAATAGTGGGACCAGGGAAGACATGAGAGGGCAACAGCGGACGATGGGAGCGTTCGCTTTTGTCCGTCGCGGACCCATTTGTGGCCCATATTTGCATTCAGTTTGGGTCGGGACGGATAACAAACGGAAGCAGGCGGACACACGTCCGTTTAGGTCGCCTTGTTGGGCCAAGTTTTTTGTCGAGATGACCCAAACGGATAAAATTGGTCTTTGCATTGGAGTTGCTCCGAGAGTGGGTGACACTTTGTTTTCGGTAATCTTTTACTTACCAGTTATGTACTTTTTTAATGGAAACCAGTTTTTTGGGGTTATGGAAACCAGTTAGGTACTTTTTTTGAGACAATACCAGTTAGGTACTTCGTATGTTACGTTCAAGTACACACGCATCAAGCCCAGAAAGCGATTCAGAGCCCATCCTCCCGGTCCCGGTAGCCCTTTTCATAAAAAAGTCCAAAAGTTTATTTTATACCTCATGTGCATACACATATAAAATTGCGGCCTATGGTTCTCAACTAAGGCTGGCTACCAGCTATCCATGGGCAACCACGATGAGGGCATGCATGCCGTTTTCATATGGTCTTCATGTATTTCTAACCGTGTGAAGATCTTTGCCTGGCTCCTCTTTCGGGATCGGCTCAACACCAAGACAATCTGTTTCATAAACATATCGTCACTAATGAACTATGTCCAAGATGCGGGTTCGATGGCGAAGACAACTCTCACATCTTTATCCACTGTCCGCTTGCTCAGCGCATCTGGCAAAGGCTTGAACTTTCCCCCTCTGAGAGTATCTCTGATTTTTGGGGCTGCCGTTTGCCACCAGAGGCCGACATGATCATATGGCACTCCATCCTCCTCATTGTTCTCTAGAAAATATGGGACTCCAGGGACGCTATGGCCTTCAGGCAACAAAATCATCATAGCATTTTCACCCTCAAGTGAATCATTGATGACCTCATGCTCTGGACGCACAGGATCAAGAAAACAGAGCAGAAACAGGCCGCCTCCTCATGGTGTTCCTATCTCCTATCACGACTACACGTGCTTATGTAATTCATCTTGTAATCGAACGTTTGTTGGGTTATAATCATGAGAAATATATTCAGGAGGGGAACTGCCCCCCCCCCCTTGATTTTTCAAAAAAAAATCATATAAATGGGTAGCATGGTGTGTACGAATTTTCATAAATGCATGTTTTTATATGCGGTGTACACCCAAGAACAAATACGTGGATCAAAATGAACTTGCTTTTGTTGTTGTTTGGCCAGAAATTTATCTTTTCTATGTAGGCTAGAAATTAGTGTGTTATTTAATCAGTTTTCTTATATAGATATAAACATGACATCTATCTGTATACATTAATTTTTTTTGGGAAGTTTTAAATATTTTTTCATATATTTTAAGAAATCAGGCTCTCTATAGCCTAGGTTCCAAATTGCCTTACTCGATCTAATTTTTTTTAAGTAAAAGTGCATCATGGTTTTCTTTATATTGTAAATTTTTCGGTAACATTGAAGAATTTCATTCTACGGATTTGTCTGCAAAAGTTCATTTTGGTCATACGATCGGGATTTATAAAACTATTGTCGAATGTTATTTATGTTTCTTGATTTCAATAGAAATCTGAACATATGCTAAAATAGCATGTTGTTTTCCTTTGAAAACTCCAATTTAATAGAACCCTCTCTTGCTAGAATTATCTCAACTAAGCAATTGTAGAAAGGTAGACATCATAAATCTTATCCTTCCTTTTAGGGTAGTATAAGGGCATCTCCAACGCAGACCCCCAAATTTGCTCTGGCACCTGTCCGCGGACAGGTGGGACCAGTCCACGGACACGGATGCGGAAGCCGGCATTCAATGTCATCATGTATATGTCTGCAGTAAAGGGCAATTTAAAATTCAAATCTTGTCCCATCCATACTACGCGTCGGATCACACCAGCGCCGGATCTATTGCCTGATCACAACCAAAAAAAGGTAAGTATGTTTAAGTTTTTACATGCCCGATCCTGATCGATTTTCTGCCATGCCAGATCGGCAATCCGACCCTCCTCCATGCTCAAGGTGTCATCGTC
>NW_025229305.1:0-5335 GCF_018294505.1 Triticum aestivum | reverse complement strand
CTGCGTATGCAGCCTTCGCCTCCGCCGCCTCCTCCTCCTCCCTCTCTGCCGCCTCCAACTCTTCTTTCTGCTACTGCAATATCTTGTAGTGGATGGCTTGCATGATCATTCTAGCGTTAGCATCCAGACACTCCACCTTCAAGGACACATCTTGCCGTCCTCCACATCGGCTATGATCTTCACCTTCTTTTGTTCATACTCCGCCTTCTTCTCCTCAAGCATGGCCTTCTTCTCTTTGATCAAGGCCCTCTTCTCTTTGAGCGCTAGCTTATTCTCGGTCGCCTCCATCAACAGTTTGAACCTCCCTGCCTTTTTTCCTCCCTAATGTTCGAGCGCTTGATGTATGCCTCCTCCTTCTGGGACAAGATGTCCTCGAACCTCTCCGTCATCTTGACCGCCACATATTCTCGCTTCGCCCTCTCCTCCTCACACTTCTTTCCCCCGAAACCCTCCTTTATCCTTCTTGGGTGGTTCTTTTGTTGGGTCGGCCGCTATTTCTTGAGCATGCGTTGGTTTTCCCTTGAAGAGAAAATGGTGATGTAGTATAGTAGAGATAAGTATTTCCCTCAGTTAAGAACCAATGTATCAATCCAGTAGGATAAGAATGCACAAATCATCAATACTTGCACAAACAATCAAACACTTGCACCCAACGCGACAAAGGGGTTGTCAACCCCTACACACTCACTTGCAAAGGCGAGATCTGATAGAGATAAATAAATAAAACTAAACAAAAGATAACTTAAATTTTGGGTTTTTTGGTTTATGGATCTCAAAATAAAAGATTGCAAATAGTAGATCGGAAAATAATATGATGGAAAATAGACCTGGGGGCATAGGTTTCACTAGAGGATTCTCTCATGAAGGCACGTAATACGTGAGTGAACAAATTACTGTCGAGCAATTGATAGAAAAGCGCAAAGTTATGACAATATCCAAGACAATGATTATGTAATATAGGCACCACATTTCTAAAGTTAACATTTTAATTTTATTTTGCATATGAACAAATTATCATGTTACTAATAAAATAATAACAAGAGTTATAAAATATTATCTCTAAAAATCTAATAACATTGATTCATTTTTTTGAATGAGCTATTTATACAGTCAAGCGTCGAGCTAAGATGACAACAACAAAACTAATCCCCAATCCATGCACCAGCTAGATCAGTTGCCATATTGTTAGGCAATTCTAGGTCCACAAACATCAGTGTTTTCATCCCACAAGTGTCAACCAGGCCCAACCGGAGAGCAACACCAACTTATGAGAGGCCTCATGCTCTCTTCCCCTAAAATACTAGCCTGTTAGGTGGGGACACCCTCACCCTTATAAGTCGTGTTCTATCTCATCCCACAACCTATGTGGGACTAAACCCAACACGTATGCTATCTAGGAGTATGAGGAGAATATCCAGTGCTGCCATAATACCATTGCAAAAAAAGTTTAAACATATATTAAATGTTCACAAGACATGTCTACAATCCCCACAAAGTTAAAATCAAATCCGAATTACACATAGAGAAAAAAGTGACAAATCCCAATTTAGATTCATTCTTAATCCGTGTGAGGTTTGAGGTTTGAACCGTGTGCAATGATAAAGACTTTTCCAATGCACACATGCTTAGATGGGGTGTGTTAAGCACACTAAAAAGTTTAACAACTTAAGTCCTCAATGTATAGGTGCTTAATCTGTTGTAGCTAAGCTCTATTCATTTATTATTTAGTGACTAAACTCTTCCATGCATTGACAAGCTTCATTTGTTTAAGTGTTTTGCGTAGGTTTGCGCATTTGTCATTGTTTCATTTAGGGTCGTCAAAATACTCTCTCCTCCTTAATTACTTTGCTACGGTATTTCTTTTGCTTATGTGACATGGTTAGCATCTGTACATCGTGGAGCAATGGGAAGAACCTAAGGCATGCACTAGTGATTTTAATTCCTTTTTCTCACCTAAACTTAACTCCAAAGAGTGCGCTCCTCACCCATTGTGGGAAACTATGATTGGTAGTAATTTTGCTACCGGACTCCACGTAGCTCTTTATTTTCATTTTTCTTCTTCTTAAAAACAAGGAGTACTTTGTATTCTCATCCCAAATTAATTATGAAAATAAATGTGAGTATACATATATACATAGTATGTACATAAGAAGTTTCATAAAAAAAATATTTGTTCATATGCGGTGACACAAAAAAGACAAATATGTATATTAAAATGTTTTTTTGTTGTATGAAGACGGAATTTGTCCTTTTGTGTAGCTCACAAATAACCGTAGTATTTAATGAAGCTTTACATATGTGTAGCAAACATGTGTATATTTTTATATTTTAAAAATCTATGAAATAGCATATTTGATTTTCCAAATATACCGGGTTTCAAGGAGCCTGAGTTCTGAAACTTGGCACTTATGTTCCCCCGGCCTCTTAAATTCCTGACCGCTAGTTTTGTTGGGTCCTTCGCGTGACAGAAAGTTGGCATGGTCATAGGCTCTACTCTCTAGTCTCTACCCTCTACAGCTGATATGTCACTTACAAAAAAGTGTTGTCATGTGAGAATATTGTCATGTATAGACTATACCTACAATAAAATGCACATTCACAGCTGGCTGTGGCTGCAACAGAGCACGGCTCTCAATTCCAGAATGCCTGCTCCATGGGAAAGTAACATGACTACCACCAGTTGAATAGATTTGCTCTAAAGTGGATTCAACTGCTTGCAAGTGACGCTTGTTGAAGGATAGTTCCGACCGATATATACACAGGAATTATTAATTAATCGAATCATAATACCATGTGACCATGGTATCTGTAACTTAGCTAATCATACTAGTTGTAACTTAGTAAGAATCATAAGCGATTCCAACTTAAAAAGAAAAAGAGATTCATAAGCGAGATTCCATCAATGCAGCAGGAGGCCGACGTATACTGGCCTGGCAATTATATGGAGCTACTGATCCCCACCAGAAATTAAAGGGCTGTCACTCTGGTGCCATTAATCTGCGACGAGAGCGAGTACCACTTAATATTTGTCTTCTCATGCTGTCGCATGATGGATAAAACAGTGAAAGCAGAGTAGCAGCTGCAACGACCACGAGGGCATTATTGCCGCTAGGGCATCTTCAATGACAATTAGCAAATTTCGTTTCGCATCCGTCCGCAGAGAGGAGGACTAGTCCACGGTCATGGGTGCAGAGGCCGTCATCCAACCGTGGCCGCATACATCCGATCTTCTTCTCTTTTTTTAAGTCCATACAATCAAATGGTCGCATACAAAGAACACATGCGTTCAAATAGCCGCATGCAGCGGTAGTTCAAATTTACAAAAGTTCAAATATTACGTCCCAACATTGTTTTTCTCTTGAACCGCCCACTGATGCTCAATCAGATCTTCCTTCAGCTGCTCGTGAGTTGGTTAATACCAAATTTTGTTGATGCATTTGAATAAATTTTTCAAATGTGGCCGGATTCTCGTCTCCAAGTTGGATAGGATCACCATGTTCTAAAATTTCAGACTCGCGGCAGCATCATCGTCCTCATCCTCCACGATCATATTGCGCATGATCACACAACATGTCATCACCTCCCACAAGGTTTTCAGATCCTATTGTTTAGCAGGTCCACGAACAACTGCAAAACGGGCCTGTAGAACTTCAAATGCCTTCTTGACATCCTTTCTGGCTGCTTCTTGTCTTTAGGCAAGTGAGTCTTTTTCTCGCCAACTAGGTTAGAGATGGTGCTCACAAAGGTGACCCATGGAGAATAGATACCGTCAGCCAGATAGTAGCCCATGTTGTACTCATGTCGATTGGCGGTATAGTAACAAGGAGGAGCACTTTCCTTCAGTCAGCCTCACAAACAATGGTGATCGCTGCAAACACATTGATGTCTTTGTGAGACCTTGGCATGCCAAAGAAAGCGTGCCAAATCCAAAAATCCTGTGATGCAACTACTTCAAGAATGATGTTGGGCTTCTTAACAATGACCCTGATATTGCCCGTGTAAAGCTTTCGGGTAGTTCTTCCATTTTCAATGCACTTAGTCAAGAGATCCAAGCAAACCTGGCCACCCTCTTGCTTCTGAGATTTCCAAGAGCCTTTCGGGTCTACCACAGTTGGTTCTCTCAGGTACTGAAGTCCAAACACCTCAACCACGACCATTGCAAACCTGACCATGGCATCTCCGCATGTGCTCGCAGATATCCATAGGAACTCGTCCCATGAATCAACGACCCGTGTCGTATGCAAGCATCCGGAGTGCGGTCGTGCGCTTCTGATAACAAGAGAAGGCAATCATTCCCACGGCGTCCTTCTTCACAATGAAGTAGTCATCGTACGACCGGACGCCAATGTACAAACGATTGAAGACAATCTTGCGCATCTGACAACGCCAGCGGAAATGGCCAGGGAATAGTGCATCGGGGGCAAAATAGTCGGCCACCATTGTCAAATGGCCGCGCGCCCTATTGTGGTTGAGCACTCGATGACCCTTGATTAAGCCCTCGAAATTGAGAACATGCTCCTCTGCACGCTCCATGTCTTCAAGGACCACCTGCACCATCACCGTCTCATTGGAGTACGGCTTGACGGACAACACAACATACTGCTCGTATATGCACTCTAATACAGAATCCACTGCTAGAAATAAGAAGGGGAAACTATTTTTAGCTCCGGCGATTTTATCGAACAGTTGTCGGGCATGGTTAATATAGCAATAGTGGATGGTAGCTGGTGTTGGGGAACGTAGCAGAAATTCAAAATTTTCCTACGCATCACCAAGATCTATCTATGGAGAAACCAGCTACGAGTAGAAGGAGAGTGCATCTACATACCCTTGTAGATCGCTAAGCGGAAGCGTTCAAGTGAACGGGGTTGATGAAGTCGTACTCGTCGTGATTCAGATCACCGATGATCCTAGTGCCGAACGGACGGCACCTCCGCGTTCAACACACGTACAGCTCGACGATGTCTCCCACGCCTTGATCCAGCAAGGAGAGAGGGAGAGGTTGAGGAAGACTCCATCCAGCAGCAGCACAACGGCGTGGTGGTGATGGAGGAGCGTGGCAATCCTGCAGGGCTTCGCCAAGCACCTACGGGAGAGGAGGAGGTGTCACGGGAGGGAGGGAGGCGCCAGGGGCTCAGGTATGGATGCCCTCCCTCCCCTCCACTATATATAGGGGCAGGGGAGAGGGGGGAGGCGCAGCCTTGCCCCTTCCTCCAAGGAAGGGGTGCGGCTAAGAGGGGGGGAGGAGTCCATCCTCCCCAAGGCACCTCGGAGGTGCCTTCCCCCTTTAGGACTCTCCCCTTTTTCCTATATCTTGGCGCATGGGCCTCTAGGG
>NW_025229304.1:23540-24973 GCF_018294505.1 Triticum aestivum | reverse complement strand
GGAGTTCAAATAAGTTTTAAAAAATGAAATCCCTTTGTAACAGACGATTTTCCGGATGAAATCCTGATACTTTGAAAGAGATTGTCCGTTTTGTACACGAAGTCCATCCAGTTTTTGCCGTAACCCTCTCAACTTTCTTGCACATGCTATGTGGATGAAATGATGATATTATGCCAACTTTCAACCTTTTAAGAGTTCATTTGAAATGCTTTTCAATTTTAGGGCCTTATAGCTCAAAATAATTAGTAAATGCATGAAAAATAACAAAATGAAGTCAGAAAGGATTGAAAAATGATGATGTGGCTTTGAATGGTGCATTTTGAACACACAAAAAGTCAGGAGTTCAAATAAGTTTTAAAAAATGAAATCCCTTTGTAACAGACGAGTTTCCGGATGATATCCTGATACTTTGAAAGAAATTGTCCGTTTTGTACACGAAGTGCATCCAGTTTTTGCCGTAACCCTCTCAACTTTCTTGCACATGCTATGTGGATGAAATGATGATATTATGCCAACTTTCAACCTTTTAAGAGTTCATTTGAAATGCTTTTCAATTTTAGGGCCTTATAGCTCAAAATAATTAGTAAATGCATGAATAATAACAAATGAAGTCAGAAAGGATTGAAAAATGATGATGTGGCTTTGAATGGTGCATTTTGAACACACAAAAAGTCAGGAGTTCAAATAAATTTTAAAAATGAAATCCCTTTGTAACAGACGAGTTTCCGGATGAGATCCTGATACTTTGAAAGAGATTGTCCGTTTTGTACAGGAAGTGCATCCAGTTTTTGCCGTAACCCTCTCAACTTTCTTGCACATGCTATGTGGAGAAATGATGATATTATGCTAACTTTCAACCTTTTAAGAGTTCATTTGAAATGCTTTTCAATTTTAGGGTCTTATAGCTCAAAATAATTAGTAAATGCATGAAAAATAACAAATGAAGTCAGAAAGTATTGAAAAATGATGATGTGGCTTTGAATGGTGCATTTTGACACACAAAAAGTCAGTAGTTCAAATAAGTTTAAAAAAATGAAATCCATTTGTAACAGACGAGTTTCCGGATGAAATCCTGATACTTTGAAAGAGATTGTCCATTTTGTACACGAAGTGCATCCAGTTTTTGCCGTAACCCTCTCAACTTTCTTGCACATGCTAGGTGGATGAAATGATGATATCATGCCAACTTTCAACCTTTTCAGAGTTCATTTGAAATGCTTTTCAATTTTAGGGTCTTATAGCTCAAAATAATTAGTAAATGCATGAAAAATAACAAATGAACTCAGAAAGGATTGAAAAATGATGATGTGGCTTTTAATGGTGCATTTTGAACACATAAAAAGTCAGGAGTTCAAATAAGTTTAAAAAAATGAAATCCCTTTGTAACAGACTAGTTTCCGGATGAGATCCTGATACTTTGAAAGAGATTGTCC
>NW_025229304.1:21973-22852 GCF_018294505.1 Triticum aestivum | reverse complement strand
TTTAGGGTCTTATAGCTCAAAATAATTAGTAAATGCATGAAAAATAACAAATGGAGTCAGAAAGGATTGAAAAATGATGATGTGGCTTTGAATGGTGCATTTTCAACACACAAAAAGTCAGGAGTTCAAATAAGTTTCAAAAAATGAAATCCCTTTGTAACAGACGAGTTTCCGTATGAAATCCTGATACTTTGAAAGAGATTGTCCGTTTTGTACACGAAGTGCATACAGTTTTTGCCGTAACCCTCTCAACTTTCTTGCACATGCTATGTGGATGAAATGATGATACCATGCCAACTTTCAACCTTTTCAAAGTTCATTTGAAATGCTTTTCAATTTTAGGGTCTTATAGATCAAAATAATTAGTAAATGCATGAAAAATAACAAATGAAGTCAGGAAGGATTGAAAAATGATGATGTGGCTTTGAATGGTGATTTGGACCACACAAAAAGTCAGTAGTTCAAATAAGTTTTAAAAAATGAAATCCCTTTGTAACACACGGGTTTCCGTATGAAATCCTGATACTTTGAAAGGGATTGTCCATTTTGTACACGAAGTGCATCCAGTTTTTGTTGTAACCCTCTCAACTTTCTTGCACATGCTATGTGGATGAAATGATGATACCATGCCAACTTTCATCCTTTTCAGAGTTCATTTGAAATGCTTTTCAATTTTAGGGTCTTATAGCTCAAAATAATTAGTAAATGCATGAAAATAACAAATGAAGTCAGAAAGGATTGAAAAATGATGATGTGGCTTTGAATGGTGCATTTTGAACACACAAAAAGTCAGGAGTTCAAATAAGTTTTAAAAAATGAAATCCCTTTGTAACAGACGAGTTTCCGGATGAAATCCTGATACTTTGAAAGAGATTGTCC
>NW_025229304.1:18502-21120 GCF_018294505.1 Triticum aestivum | reverse complement strand
TTTCAATTTTAGGGTCTTATAGATCAAAATAATTAGTAAATGCATGAAAAATAACAAATGAAGTCAGAAAGGATTGAAAAATGAAGATGTGGCTTTGAATGGTGCATTTTGAACACACAAAAAGTCAGGAGTTCAAATAAATTTTAAAAAATGAAATCCCTTTGTAACAGACGAGTTTCCGTATGAAATCCTGATACTTTGAAAGAGATTGTCCGTTTTGTACATTAAGTGCATACAGTTTTTGTCGTAACCCTCTCAACTTTCTTGCACATGCTATGTGGATGAAATGATGATACCATGCCAACTTTCAACCTTTTCAGAGTTCATTTGAAATGCTTTTCAATTTTAGGGTCTTATAGCTCAAAATAATTAGTAAATGCATGAAAAATAACAAATGAAGTCAGAAAGGATTGAAAAATGATGATGTGGCTTTGAATGGTGCATTTTGAACACACAAAAAATCTGGAGTTCGAATAAGTTTTAAAAAATGAAATCGCTTTGTAACAGACGTGTTTCCGTCTGAAATCCTGATACTTTGAAAGAGATTGTCCGTTTTGTACACGAAGTGCATCTAGTTTTTTCCGTAACCCTCTCAACTTTCTTGCACATGCTATGTGGATGAAATGATGATACCATGCCAACTTTCATCCTTTTCAGAGTTCATTTGAAATGCTTTTCAATTTTAGGGTCTTATAGCTCAAAATAATTAGTAAATGCATGAAAAATAACAAATGGAGTCAGAAAGGATTGAAAAATGATGATGTGGCTTTGGATGGTGCATTTTCAACACACAAAAAGTCAGGAGTTCAAATAAGTTTCAAAAAATGAAATCCCTTTGTAACAGACGAGTTTCCGTATGAAATCCTGATACTTTGAAAGAGATTGTCCGTTTTGTACACGAAGTGCATCCAGTTTTTGCCGTAACCCTCTCAACTTTCTTGCACATGCTATGTGGATGAAATGATGATACCATGCCAACTTTCAACCTTTTCAAAGTTCATTTGAAATGCTTTTCAATTTTAGGGTCTTATAGATCAAAATAATTAGTAAATGCATGAAAAATAACAAATGAAGTCAGGAAGGATTGAAAAATGATGATGTGGCTTTGAATGGTGTTTTTGACCACACAAAAAGTCAGTAGTTCAAATAAGTTTTAAAAAATGAAATCCCTTTGTAACACACGAGTTTCCGTATGAAATCCTGATACTTTGAAAGGGATTGTCCATTTTGTACACGAAGTGCATCCAGTTTTTGTCGTAACCCTCTCAACTTTCTTGCACATGCTATGTGGATGAAATGATGATACCATGCCAACTTTCATCCTTTTTCAGAGTTCATTTGAAATGCTTTTCAATTTTAGGGTCTTATAGCTCAAAATAATTAGTAAATGCATGAAAATAACAAATGAAGTCAGAAAGGATTGAAAAATGATGATGTGGCTTTGAATGGTGCATTTTGAACACACAAAAAGTCAGGAGTTCAAATAAGTTTTAAAAAATGAAATCCCTTTGTAACAGACGAGTTTCCGTATGAGATCCTGATACTTTGAAAGAGATTGTCCGTTTTGTACACGAAGTGCATCCAGTTTTTGCCGTACCCCACTCAACTTTCTTGCACATGCTATGTGGATGAAATGATGATACCATTCCAACTTTCAACCTTTTCAGAGTTCATTTGAAATGCTTTTCAATTTTAGGGTCTTATAGCTCAAAATAATTAGTAAATGAATGAAAATAACAAATGAAGTCAGACAGGATTGAAAAATGATGATGTGGCTTTGAATGGTGCATTTCGCACACACAAAAAGTCAGGAGTTCAAATAAGTTTTAAAAAATGAAATCCCTTTGTAACAGACGAGTTTCCGTACGAAATCGTGATACTTTGAAAGAGATTGTCCGTTTTCTACACGAAGTGCATCCAGTTTTTTCCGTAACCCTCTCAACTTTCTTGCACATGCTATGTGGATGAAATGATGATACCATGCCAACTTTCAACCTTTTCAGAATTCATTTGAAATGCTTTTCAATTTTAGGGTCTTATAGCTCAAAATAATTAGTAAATGCATGAAAAATAACAAATGAAGTCGGAAAGGATTGAAAAATGATGATGTGGCTTTGAATGGTGCATTTTGAACACACAAAAAGTTAGGAGTTCTAATAAGTTTTAAAAAATGAAATCGCTTTGTAACAGACGAGTTACCGTCTGAAATCCTGATACTTTGAAAGAGATTGTCCGTTTTGTACACGAAGTGCATGCAATTTTTGCCGTAACCCTCTCAACTTTCTTGCACATGCTATGTGGACGAAATGATGATACCAGGCCAACTTTCAACCTTTTCAGAGTTCATTTGAAATGCTTTTCAATTTTATGGTTTTATTGCTCAAAATAATTAGTAAATGCATGAAAAATAACAAATGAAGTCAGAAAGGATTGAAAAATGATGATGTGGCTTTGAATGGTGCATTTTGAACACACAAGAAGTCAGGAGTTAAAATAAGTTTAAAAAAATGAAATCCCTTTGTAACAGACGAGTTTCCGTATGAAATCCTGATACTTTGAAAGAGATTGTCCGTTTTGTACATGAAGTGCATCCAGTTTTTGTCGTAACCCTCTCAACT
>NW_025229304.1:17871-18492 GCF_018294505.1 Triticum aestivum | reverse complement strand
TGATGTGGCTTTGAATGGTGCATTTTTAACACACAAAAAGTCAGGAGTTCAAATAAGTTTTAAAAAATGAAATCCCTTTGTAACAGTTGAGTTTCCGGATGAGATCCTGATACTTTGAAAGAGATTGTCCGTTTTGTACACAAAGTGCATCCAGTTTTTGCCGTAACACTCTCAACTTTCTTGCACATGCTAGGTGGCTGAAATGATGATATCATGCCAACTTTCAACCTTATCAGAGTTCATTTGAAATGCTTTTCAATTTTAGTGTCTTATAGCTCAAAATAATTAGTAAATGCATGAAAAATAACAAATGAACTCAGAAAGGATTGAAAAATGATGATGTGGCTTTTAATGGTGCATTTTGAACACATAAAAAGTCAGGAGTTCAAATAAGTTTAAAAAATGAAATCCCTTTGTAACAGACGATTTTCCGGATGAAATCCTGATACTTTGAAAGAGATTGTCCGTTTTGTACACGAAGTGCATCCAGTTTTTGCCGTAACCCTCTCAACTTTCTTGCACATGCTATGTGGATGAAATGATGATATCATGCCAACTTTCAACCTTTTCAGAGTCCATTTGAAATGCTTTTCAATTTTACGGTCTTACAGCTCAAAATAA
>NW_025229304.1:14594-15150 GCF_018294505.1 Triticum aestivum | reverse complement strand
TTTTGCCGTAACCCTCTCAACTTTCTTGCACATGCTATGTTGATGAAATGATGATATTATGGCAACTTTCAACCTTTTAAGAGTTCATTTGAAATGCTTTTCAATTTTAGGGTCTTATAGCTCAAAATAATTAGTAAATGCATGAAAAATAACTAATGAAGTCAGAAAGGATTGAAAAATGATGATGTGGCTTTGAATAGTGCATTTTGAACACACAAAAAGTCAGGAGTTCAAATAAGTTTAAAAAAATTGTAATCCCTTTTTAATAGACGAGTTTCCGAATGAAATCCTGATACTTTGAAAGAGATTGTCCGTTTTGTACACGAAGTGCATCCAGTTTTTTCCGTAACCCTCTCAACATTCTTGCACATCCTATGTGGATGAAATGATGATATCATGCCAACTTTCAACCTTTTCAGAGTTCATTTGAAATGCTTTTCAATTTTAGGGTCTTATAGCTCAAAATATATAGTAAATGCATGAAAAATAACAAATGAAGTCAGAAAGGATTGAAAAATGATGATGTGGCTTTGAATGGTGCATTTTGAACACATAA
>NW_025229304.1:13261-14236 GCF_018294505.1 Triticum aestivum | reverse complement strand
ACTTTGAATGGTGTATTTTGAACACACAAAAAGTCAGGAGTTCAAATTAGTTTTAAAAACTGAAATCCCTTTGTAACAGACGAGTTTCCGTATGAAATCCTGATACTTTGAAAGAGATTGTCCGTTTTGTACACGAAGTGCATCCAGTTTTTTCCGTAACCCTCTCAACTTTATTGCACATGCTATGTGGATGAAATGATGATACCATGCCAACTTTCAACCTTTTCAGAATTCATTTGAAATGCTTTTCAATTTTAGGGTCTTATAGCTCAAAATAATTAGTAAATGCATGAAAAATAACAAATGAAGTCGGAAAGGATTGAAAAATGATGATGTGGCTTTGAATGGTGCATTTTGAACACACAAAAAGTTAGGAGTTCTAATAAGTTTTAAAAAATGAAATCGCTTTGTAACAGACGAGTTACCGTCTGAAATCCTGATACTTTGAAAGAGATTGTCCGTTTTGTACACGAAGTGCATGCAGTTTTTGCTGTAACCCTCTCAACTATCTTGCACATGCTATGTGGACGAAATGATGATACCAGGCCAACTTTCAACCTTTTCAGAGTTCATTTGAAATGCTTTTCAATTTTATGGTTTTATTGCTCAAAATAATTAGTAAATGCATGAAAAATAACAAATGAAGTCAGAAAGGATTGAAAAATGATGATGTGGCTTTGAATGGTGCATTTTGAACACACAAGAAGTCAGGAGTTAAAATAAGTTTAAAAAAATGAAATCCCTTTGTAACAGACGAGTTTCCGTATGAAATCCTGATACTTTGAAAGAGATTGTCCGTTTTGTACATGAAGTGCATCCAGTTTTTGTCGTAACCCTCTCAACTCTCTTGCACATGCTATGTGGATGAAATGATGATACCATGCCAACTTTCATCCTTTTCAGAGTTCATTTGAAATGCTTTTCAATTTTAGGGTCTTATAGCTCAAAATAATTAGTAAATGCATGAAAAATAAC
>NW_025229304.1:8608-9226 GCF_018294505.1 Triticum aestivum | reverse complement strand
TACAGAGTTCATTTGAAATGCTTTTCAATTTTAGGGTCTTATAGCTCGAAATAATTAGTAAATGCATGAAAAATAACAAACGAAGTCAGAAAGGATTGAAAATGATGATGTGGCTTTGAATGGTGCATTTTGAACACACTAAAAGTCAGGAGTTCAAATAAGTTTTAAAAAATGAAATCCCTTTGTAAAAGACGAGCTTCCGGATGAAATCCTGATACTTTGAAAGAGATTGTCCGTTTTGTACACGAAGTGCATCCAGTTTTTGCCGTAATCCTCTCAACTTTCTTGCACATGCTATGTGGATGAAATGATGATATCATGCCAACTTTCAACCTTTTCAGAGTTCATTTGAAATGCTTTTCAATTTTATGGCCTTATAGCTCGAAATAATTAGTAAATGCATGAAAAATAACAAATGAAGTCAGAAAGGATTGAAAAATGATGATGTGGCTTTGAATGGTGCATTTTGAACACATAAAAAGTCAGTAGTTCAAATAAGTTTTAAAAAATGAAATCCCTTTGTAACAGACGAGTTTCCGGATGAAATCCTGATACTTTGAAAGAGATTGTCCGTTTTGTACACGAAGTGCATCCAGTTTTTGCCGTAACCCTCTCAAC
>NW_025229304.1:8091-8598 GCF_018294505.1 Triticum aestivum | reverse complement strand
TATGTGGATGAAATGATGATATCATGCTAACTTTCGACCTTTTAAGAGTTCATTTGAAATGCTTTTCAATTTTAGGGCCTTATAGCTCAAAATAATTAGTAAATGCATGAAAAATAACAAATGAAGTCAGAAAGGATTAAAAAATGATGATGTGGCTTTGAATGGTGCATTTTGAACACACAAAAAGTCAGGAGTTCAAATAAGTTTTAAAAAATGAAATCCCTTTGTAACAGACGAGTTTTCGGATGAAATCCTGATACTTTGAAAGAGATTGTCCGTTTTGTACACGAAGTGCATCCAGTTTTTGCCGTAACCCTCTCAACTTTCTTGCACTTGCTATGTGGATGAAATGATGATATCATGCCAACTTTCAACCTTTTCAGAGTTCATTTGAAATGCTTTTCAATTTTAGGGTCTTATAGCTCAAAATAATTAGTAAATGCATGAAAAATAACAAATGAAGTCAGAAAGGATTGAAAAATGATGATGTGGCTTTGAATGGTGCAT
>NW_025229304.1:6545-8081 GCF_018294505.1 Triticum aestivum | reverse complement strand
TGCACATGCTATGTGGATGAAATGATGATATCATGCCAACTTTCAACCTTTTCAGAGTTCATTTGAAATGCTTTTCAATTTTATGGCCTTATAGCTCGAAATAATTAGTAAATGCATGAAAAATAACAAATGAAGTCAGAAAGGATTGAAAAATGATGATGTGGCTTTGAATGGTGCATTTTGAACACATAAAAAGTCAGTAGTTCAAATAAGTTTTAAAAAATGAAATCCCTTTGTAACAGACGAGTTTCCGGATGAAATCCTGATACTTTGAAAGAGATTGTCCGTTTTGTACACGAAGTGCATCCAGTTTTTGCCGTAACCCTCTCAACATTCTTGCACATGCTATGTGGATGAAATGATGATATCATGCTAACTTTCGACCTTTTAAGAGTTCATTTGAAATGCTTTTCAATTTTAGGGCCTTATAGCTCAAAATAATTAGTAAATGCATGAAAAATAACAAATGAAGTCAGAAAGGATTAAAAAATGATGATGTGGCTTTGAATGGTGCATTTTGAACACACAAAAAGTCAGGAGTTCAAATAAGTTTTAAAAAATGAAATCCCTTTGTAACAGACGAGTTTTCGGATGAAATCCTGATACTTTGAAAGAGATTGTCCGTTTTGTACACGAAGTGCATCCAGTTTTTGCCGTAACCCTCTCAACTTTCTTGCACTTGCTATGTGGATGAAATGATGATATCATGCCAACTTTCAACCTTTTCAGAGTTCATTTGAAATGCTTTTCAATTTTAGGGTCTTATAGCTCAAAATAATTAGTAAATGCATGAAAAATAACAAATGAAGTCAGAAAGGATTGAAAAATGATGATGTGGCTTTGAATGGTGCATTTTGAACACACAAAAAGTCAGGAGTTCAAATAAGGTTTAAAAAATGAAATCCCTTTGTAACAGACGAGTTTCCGGATGAAATCCTGATACTTTGAAAGAGATTGTCCGTTTGGTACACGAAGTGCATCCAGTTTTTGCCGTAACCCTCTCAACTTTCTTGCACATGCTATGTGGATGAAATGATGATATCATGCCAACTTTCAACCTTTTCAGAGTTCATTTGAAATGCTTTTCAATTTTAGGGTCTTATAGCTCAAAATAATTAGTAAATGCATGAAAAATAACAAATGAAGTCAGAAAGGATTGAAAAATGATGATGTGGCTTTGAATGGTGCATCTTGAACACACAAAAAGTCAGTAGTTCAAATAAGTTTTAAAAAATGAAATCCTTTGTAACAGACGAGTTTCCGGATGAGATCCTGATACTTTGAAAGAGATTGTCCGTTTTGTACACGAAGTGCATCCAGTTTTTGCCTTAACCCTCTCAACTTTCTTGCGCATGCTATGTGGATGAAATGATGATATCATGCCAACTTTCAACCTTTTCAGAGTTCATTTGAAATGCTTTTCAATTTTAGGGTCTTATAGCTCAAAATAATTAGTAAATGCATGAAAAATAACAAATGAAGTCAGAAAGGATTGAAAAATGATGATGTGGCTTTGAATGGTGCATTTTGAACACA
>NW_025229304.1:5852-6535 GCF_018294505.1 Triticum aestivum | reverse complement strand
TAACCCTCTCAACTTTCTTGCACATGCTATGTGGATGAAATGATGATATCATGCCAACTTTCAACCTTTTCAGAGTTCATTTGAAATGCTTTTCAATTTTAGGGTCTTATAGCTCAAAATAATTAGTAAATGCATGAAAATTAACAAATGAAGTCAGAAAGGATTGAAAAATGATGATGTGGCTTTGAATGGTGCATTTTGAACACATAAAAAGTCAGTAGTTCAAATAAGTTTTAAAAAATGAAATCCCTTTGTAACAGACGAGTTTCCGGATGAGATCCTGATACTTTGAAAGAGACTGTCCATTTTGTACACGAAGTGCATCCAGTTTTTGCCGTAACTCTCTCAACTTTCTTGCACATGCTATGTGGATGAAATGATGATATTATGCCAACTTTCAACCTTTTAAGAGTTCATTTGAAATGCTTTTCAATTTGAGGGCCTTATAGCTCAAAATATAGTAAATGCATGAAAAGAACAAATGAAGTCAGAAAGGATTGAAAAATGATGATGTGGCTTTGAATGGTGCATTTTGAACACACAAAAAGTCAGGAGTTCAAATAAGTTTAAAAAAATGAAATCCCTTTGTAACAGAGGAGCTTCCGGATGAAATCCTGATACTTTGAAAGAGATTGTCCGTTTTGTACACGAAGTGCATCCAGTTTTTGCCGTAACCCTCTCAA
>NW_025229304.1:0-1412 GCF_018294505.1 Triticum aestivum | reverse complement strand
AATGCATGAAAAATAACAAATGAAGTCAGAAAGGATTGAAAAATGATGATGTGGCTTTGAATGGTGCATTTTGAACACACAAAAAGTCAGTAGTTCAAATAAGTTTTAAAAAATGAAATCCCTTTCTAACAGACGAGTTTCCGGATGAGATCCTGATACTTTGAAAGTGATTGTCCGTTTTGTACACGAAGTGCATCCAGTTTTTGCCGTAACCCTCTCAACTTTCTCGCACATGCTATGTGGATGAAATGATGATATCATGCCAACTTTCAACCTTTCAGAGTTCATTTGAAATGCTTTTCAATTTTAGGGTCTTATAGCTCAAAATAATTAGTAAATGCATGAAAAATAACAAATGAAGTCAGAAAGGATTGAAAAATGATGATGTGGCTTTTAATGGTGCATTTTGAACACACAAAAAGTCAGTAGTTCAAATAAGTTTTAAAAAATGAAATCCCTTTGTAGCAGACGAGGTTCCGGATGAAATCCTGATACTTTGAAAGAGATTGTCCGTTTTGTACACGAAGTGCATCCAGTTTTTGCCGTAACCCTCTCAACTTTCTTGCACATGCTATGTGGATGAAATGATGATATCATGCCAACTTTCAACCTTTTTAGAGTTCATTTGAAATGCTTTTCAATTTCAGGGCCTTATAGCTCAAAATAATTAGTAAATGCATGAAAAATAACGAATGAAGTCAGAAAGGATTGAAAAATGATGATGTGGCTTTGAATGGTGCATTTTGAACAC
This sequence comes from Triticum aestivum, assembly GCF_018294505.1. Classification (NCBI taxonomy): domain Eukaryota; kingdom Viridiplantae; phylum Streptophyta; class Magnoliopsida; order Poales; family Poaceae; genus Triticum; species Triticum aestivum. The sequence continues at coordinate 661 of NW_025229304.1, read as the reverse complement.
ATAAAAAGTCAGTAGTTCAAATAAGTTTAAAAAAATGAAATCCCTTTGTAACAGACGAGTTTCCGGATGAAATCCTGATACTTTGAAAGAGATTGTCCGTTTTGTACACGAAGTGCATCCAGTTTTTGCCGTAACCCTCTCAACTTTCTTGCACATGCTATGTGGATGAAATGATGATATCATGCCAACTTTCAACCTTTTCAGAGTTCATTTGAAATGCTTTTCAATTTCAGGGCCTTATAGCTCAAAATAATTAGTAAATGCATGAAAAATAACAAATGAAGTCAGAAAGGATTGAAAAATGATGATGTGGCTTTGAATGGTGCATTTTGAACACACAAAAAGTCAGTAGTTCAAATAAGTTTAAAAAAATGAAATCCCTTTGTAACAGACGAGCTTCCGGATGAAATCCTGATACTTTGAAGAGATTGTCCGTTTTGTACACGAAGTGCATCCAGTTTTTGCCGTAACCCTCTCAACTTTCTTGCACATGCTATGTGGATGAAATGATGATATCATGCCAACTTTCAACCTTTTCAGAGTTCATTTGAAATGCTTTTCAATTTTAGGGTCTTATAGCTCAAAATAATTAGTAAACGCATGAAAAATAACGAATGAAGTCAGAAAGGATTGAAAAATGATGATGTGGCTTTGAATGGTG
>NW_025229303.1:10486-25005 GCF_018294505.1 Triticum aestivum | reverse complement strand
TCATGGACCATATGAGATGTTCCAGGAGTTGAAGTTAATATTTCAAGCAAATACTCGAGTTGAGAGATATGAAGTCTCCAACAAGTTCTATGGCTAAAAGATGGAGGAGAATCGCTCAACTAGTGAGCATGTGCTCAGATTGTCTGGGTACTACAATCGCTTGAATCAAGTGGGAGTTAATCTTCCAAATAAGATAGTGATTGACAGAATTCTCTAGTCATCATCACCAAGTTAGTAGAACTTTGTGATGAACTATAGTATGCAATGGATGACGAAAACGATTCCCAAGCTCTTCGTGATGTTGAAATCGACGAAGGTAGAAATCAAGAAAGAGCATCAGGTGTTGATGGTTGACAAGATCAATAGTTTCAAGAAAAGGGCAAAGGGAAAGAAAGGGAACTTCAACTAGAATGACAAGCAAGTTGTCACTCCCACGAAGAAGCCCAAAGCTGAACCAAAGCCTGAAACTGAGTGCTTACACTGCAAAAGAAATGGTCACTGGAAACGGAAATACCCTGAATATTTGGTGGATAAGGATGGCAAACTGAACAAGGGTATATTTGATATACAGGTTATTGATGTGTACCTTACTAGTGTTTATAGTAACCCCTGAGTATTTGATACTTGTTCGGTTGCTAAGAATAGTAACTCGAAACAAGAGTTACAGAATAAACAGAAACTAGTTGAGGAAGTGACGATGTGTGTTGGAAGTGGTTCCAAGATTGATATGATCATCATCGCACACTCCCTATACTTTCGGGATTAGTGTTGAACCTAAATAAATGTTATTTGGCGTTTGCGTTGAGCATGAATATGATTTGATCATGTTTATTGAAATAAGGTTATTCATTTAAAATCAGAGAATAATTGTTGTTCTGTTTAAATGAATAAAACCTTTGATGGTCATACACCCAATGAAAATAGTTTGTTGGATCTCGATCATAGTGATACACATATTCATAATATTGATGCCAAAAGATGCAAAGTTGATAATGATAGTACAACTTATTTGTGGCACTGTCGTTTGGGTCATATCGGTGTAAAGCGCATGAAGAAACTCCATAAAGATGGATTTTTGGAATCTCTTGGTTATGAATCATTTGATGCTTGCGAACTGTGCCTTTTAGGCAAGATGACTAAAACTCCGTTCTCCGGAACAATGGAACGAGCTAGTGACTTATTGGAAATAATACATACTGATGTATGCGGTCCAATGAGTGTTGATGCTCGTGGCGGGTATCGTTATTTTCTGACCTTCACAAGATGAATTGAGCAGATATGAGTATATCTACTTAATGAAGCACAAGTCTGAAACATTTGAAAAGTTCAAAGAATTTCAGAGTGAAGTGGAGAATCATTGTAACAAGAAAATAAAATTTCTGCAATTTGATCGCGGAGACAAATATTTGAGTTACGAGTTTGGTCTTCAATTAAAACAATGTGGAATAGTTTCACAAACTCATGCCACCTGGAACACCACAGCGTAACGGTGTGTACGAACGTCATAACTGCACTTTATTTGATATGGTGTGATCAATGATGTCTCTTACCGATTTACCAATATCGTTTTGGGGTTATGCATTAGAGACAGCTGCATTCACTTTAAATAGGGCACCATCAAAATTCGTTGAGACGACGCCTTATTAACTGTGGTTTGGCAAGAAACCAAAGTTGTCGTTTCTTAAATTTTGGGCTGCGATGCTTATGTGAAAAAGTTTCAACCTGATAAGCTCGAACCCAAATCGGAGAAGTGCGTCTTCATAGAATACCCAAAGGTAACTATTGGGTACACCTTCTGTCATAGATCCGAAGGCAAGTTATTCGTTGCTAAGATGGATCCTTTCTAGAGAAGAAGTTTCTCTCGAAAGAAGTGAGTGGGAGGAAAGTAGAACTTGATGAGCTAATTGTACCTTCTCCCTTATTGGAAAGTAGTTCATCACAGAAATCAGTTCCAGTGATTCCTACACCAATTAGTGAGGAAGTTAATGATGATGATCATGAAACTTTAGATCAAGTTGCTACCAAACCTCGTAGGTCTTCCAGAGTAAGATCCGCACTAGAGTGGTACGGTAATCATGTTCTGGAAGTCATGTTCCTAGACCATGATTGTAACGCCCTCGATGCGGCTATATCTCCCACGTGTCGAAGCACGACTTAGAGGCATAACCGCATTGAAAGCAATGTCGCAAGTGAGGTAATCTTCACACAACCCATGTAATACATAAGAGAAAGAGATACATAGTTGGCTTACAATCGCCACTTCACACAATTACATGAATAAAGCATTACATCATACAGATACAATCAAGGTCCGACTACGGAACCAAAATAAAAGAAGAACCCCAAATGCGACAAAGGTCCCCGATCGACCCCAACTGGGCTCCACTACTGATCAACTAACACGAAACAACATAAAGGACAAGATCTTCATCGAGCTCCTCCTGAGCTTGGTTGCGTCATTTGCACAGACTCATCGGCACCTGCAAGCTGGTTTTGGAAGTATCTGTGAGCCACGGGGACTCAGCAATCTCGCACCCGCGAGATCAAGACTATTTAAGCTTATAGGAAGGATGGAGTAATGAGGTGGAGCTGCAGCAAGCGACTAGCATATATGGTGGCTACAATCGCAAAAGAGAGCAAGAAGAGAGGGCAAAGCACGGTCGATAAAAGTATGATCAATAAGTGATCCTATAGCAACCTACGTCAAGCATAACTCCAACACCGTGTTCACTTCCCGGACTCCGCCGGAAAGAGACCATCACGGTTACACACACGGTTGATGTATTTTAATTAAGGTCAACTTCGGGTTTTCTACAACCGGACGTTAACAAATTCCCATCTGCCCATAACCGCGGGCACGACTTTCGAAAGTTCAAATCCCTGCAGGGGTGTCCCAACTTAGCCCATCACAAGCTCTCACGGTCAACGAAGAAATAGACCTCCACCCGAGACATTCCGATCAGACTCGGTATCCCGGTACAACAAGACATTTCGACAGGGTAAAACTAAACCAGCAACACCGCCCGAATGTGCCGACAAATCCCGATAGGAGCTGCACATATCTCTTTCTCAGGGCACACTCAGATAGGTCAAGCTACAAGTAGAACCAACCCTCAAGTTTCCCCGAGGTGGCCCCGCAGGCTGCCCAGTTCGGACCAACACTCAGAGGAGCACTGGCCCGGGGGGGTTAAAATAATGATGACCCTCAGGAGTGCGACTCCCAAGGGAAAAGAAAAGGCTAGGTGGCAAATGGTAAAACCAATGTTGGGCATTGCTGGAGAAGCTTTACTTAAGGCGAACTGTCAAGGGGTTCCCATTATAGCCCAACCGCGTAAGGGACGCAAAATCCGGGAACATAACACCGATATGACGGAAACTAGGGCGGCAAGAGTGGAACAAAACACCAGGCATAAGGCCGAGCCTTCCACCCTTTACCAAGTATATAGATGCATTAATTAAGTAAGATATATTGTGATATCCCAACAAGTAAACATGTTCCAACAAGGAACAACATCTCCATGTTCCAACAAGGAACAAACTTCGATCTTCACCTGCAACTAACAACGCTATAAGAGGGGCCGAGCAAAGCGGTAACATAGCCAATCAACGGTTTGCTAGGACATGGTGGGTTAGAGGTTGAACATGGCAATTTGGGTGGCTGACAAGCAAGTGGTAGGCATCGTAGCATTGGCATGGCAAAAGAGCGAGCAAACTAGCATAGCAAAGATAGTAGTGATTTCGAGGGTATGATCATCTTGCCTGAAATCCTGCAAGGAAGAAGAAAGAGTCCATGAAGAAGACAAACGGACGTAGTTGAACGGATCCTCACAAACGACGTTATCGGAACCAACCCGAAGAAGCAACACCGGAAAAGAAGCACACAACATAGTAAATAACCAACACATCAACATGGCATGATGCACAAACGAGTATGATGCATGTCCGGTTTAATGAAACATGGCATGGCAAAGTGCACAAGCAATCCTACAAATTAAGTGGAGCATCAATATGCATCGGGATGCATATTGACAAAACACCACGACACGTTATTTAGTTTGATCTCGTTTATGTACTCAACAATATTAAATGTTGGTTAACATGGCAAGAGGGTGAAACAAAGTAAAACTACCTATCTAGTCAAGTTTAAATGAGGCCGAAAGCAACGAACAACAATTCCGGAAACTCCCCATATGCATATTTTAGATTAGGTCCTGTTCTGCCCTAAACACAATTTTAGAGTTGTTTAATATGCAAATAAAGGTCACCATGATAAACTAGGCAAAATTCTACCCCATTTACATATAAAGTTTATTTAAATCGGAGCTACGGTTATTTAGTTATGAAATAAAGCATTTTAGCATGGCATAGGAGCAAATTAATGCAAACAGCATTTTTATCATCTCAAACATAGATGAAAGTTGGATATTATTAATATACACAAAATTCTGAGCAAGTTTTATATATAACTTATTTTAATCCGATGCACGGTTAGTGAGTTATTAAATGCATGAACATGAGGGTCTAATCTGCAAAACTGGCAATCTCAGGAATAATAGGAAAAATTCAGGCGCTGAAAAAAAAACACATAACGGGCTGAATCTGGGGCAGGCCCAACAGGTGAAAAAAAATAAGAGGAGGGGGCGCTTGGGGGCTGCTCACCCTGGGCTCGGCCCGGTTCGGTGGTAGAAGGAAGGCCGGCAGAGGGTGCTCAGCTGGGCCTCGCGGGCCGTTCGGAGGGGAGGCGAGCGGCGTTGGGCCTTGCGCGGCACAGGGGAGCGGCTGGGCCGGCGGAGAGGAATCCGACCCACGCGGGAGTCAACGCGAGCGGGCTCCTTCTGGATCGAAGCAGAGCCATGGCAATGGCGGCGGCTGGCGAACTTGGTGGCGGGGACGGAGGAGAGGGGCTCCAGTGAGGTCAGGAATGGATGGATCCGGCGAAGGGGATCCCAGATCCGGTGACGGAGGTGGCCGGCGGCACTCGGGGACGCGGAAAACGGCGAAGTGGAGCTCGTCCATGGTGGCGGCGTTTCCTGTGGCAACAGAGGGAGGGAGAGAGCTGGTGAGGAGAGGAAGGAGAACGGAAAAGGGTGAGAGAGGGAGGCGAGGGCGGCACTGGCCTGCTGTCGAAGGGCTTGCCGGCAGCGAGGCTCCGGCGACCGACGAGTGCAGAGCGGCGGAGGAGCTTGGATCGGGGTCTCCCTCTCCTGGTCTGGAGCTCGGGGAGCAGGGGCGACGCGGCGCGGGCCTCAAAGCCCAGATCGGGGCCCGGGCGGGCCTGGAGCGGGCCTGGCGGCGCGGGGTGATGTGGGCGCGGGGAGGCGACGTGGCAGCTTCCCGTTGGCTGCGGGCGCTGCTGGAGCGGCGGCTGGCCACACAGGGCACGCCAAGTGGCGAGATGGTGGTGGCTGGCGCCGGAAATTGAGGAGAGGAGGTGGGAGGCGGCGGCGCGGCCCTCAAGGTGGGAGGAGGCTGGCGGCGCGCGGATTTCGAGGAGGGGGGTTTGGCTGCTGCCAAAAAAAATGGAAGGGAGGCTTCCTTTTATAGGTAGGGGCTAGGGTTTGAAGGGTTAGGAGGGGTTTTGGAGCGTCTCGGAGCCTCCGATCGCGATCTGAAGGACCAGAACGGAGGGGGGGGGTTTGGTGGGCTGCAAGTGGGTTGCGAAAAGAGGTTGGGCTGAGATGAGGGGAGAGGAGTGCAGCCCGGCAACTGTTTCCGGAGACCGAAAACGTCCGACGTTAGACCAGCTACTATTGCCGCTATATTTATCCGTTGGGGCGTCAAACGGACTCCGAACGCGATGAAACTTGGCAGGCGGCCTACTAACAACAAAACAACACCGCACGCCAACTTTCATCCCATTCCGAGAACATTTTCCGGCCACTTATAAAATAATATTTCGGACGTGCCGCGGGCGCGTGCAAGTGTGGTTGGGCTCAAAAGGACAACGGAAGGAACGAGGAGACTGGGACGGATGCAAGTTTTGAAAACATGATGATGCAATGCACATGATGACATGATGAAATGCAACACGCAAGCCAATGACAAGACAACAACAACGAATAACTGAACGACACCTAGCACATCGGTCTCGGGGCGTTACAACACTCCACCACTATAAGAGGATCTCGTCCCGAGATCTAAAATGGCACCGGAGAGAAACGGAAGAGAAAGAGAAAAAGGTAAAACTAAGTTGCTTCTTTGACCAAAGAGTGAAACCAAAGAACCTTGAGAGGTTGAACAAATTGAAAGAAAGAATACAAAGGAGATGAACGAGATTGCAAACAATCCATTAGAAAGAGGAACAAGGAACATTACGAGAACTTGAAGGTTGCAAAGACATGAATCAAGAGTTTAATGGACAAGATAGAATTCGAAACCACTCCGGTTAAAACAAGATGAGAGGGGAAGAATTCGGGCAGTACTCCGGTTGAACATGGAAGGAATAGAACATGAACTTGAGAAGATGGGATGTTACTTGATGAAATCAACAACACACTGCCTCCGGAACTATTGAAAGAATGGCACAATGGGTAAGAAGGATTTCAGACAGCTGTCCAGTTGAGGAAGGAGGGAAAACTTGATAAGATTAGAGAACTCGAATGAAAACACGACACTCCGGTTAAATGGATAAGCAAGAAAAGAACACGATCCTCACGAATCGAGATGGTGAGTGAAAAGAGCAACGTCACAATGCCTCCGGAAGAAAGAATAGAAGATAGGTCATTGGAATAACCGAATGGAGGGGGAAATGGCAACTTCTGCCACAATTGAGCTTGGAAAGCACTCTTCCAAGAAGGTTACAACGGGGTTGTTGGGAAAAACCCAACAACGAAATGAATAAGCTTGTAGTGGGCTTATGGAAAACATCTCAAAATTATGAGGTGACAACCGGCCACTAACGGAAACGATTGCTAGCTTTAGATCGACTAAGAGATGAACACTTCTTCCACCAAGATGATAAAGAGATAACTTGGATCATTGGCAAGCACCACAAATAGCAACATTCAAATGGAAGGCTTTTAGGTGAAATCTATACCAAGATAACTCCAATGAAGAGATTGACGGTTGAAAAGATCTCTTGAACAAAGAGAAAAAGATGGATTTAAATATGTCACTCTTGAAAACTTGTGAATCATGAAACGCGAAGGGAAATTATTAAGAATGACCTAACACCACCTCAAAAGATAAGGTCGAAAGAATTGCACTCCGGATAGCAAGATGAAGAATGCTTGAGTTTCTTAGAAAGAATCTCGATGAACACTTCGAGAAGAAATATAAATCCTTGATGAACCATCATGTAGAACTTCCATGAAGAACTCCGGTAATAAAAGGATGATAAAAAGAAAGAGAAGTTGAAAACACAAGGTGAAGCCTTGCGATGATTTAGATGGAGCTTTGCGACAAGATAATGCGGAAAACTTAGAACTCCGGAAGAAAGATGAACAACAAGCAGCCAAGAATTTATTCCTCCTGAACAAACTCTGAAGGAAAGGATTAATCACTTGGATGAAACCAGAATAAGAATTATGTTATGCGTATCCTTCACCAATTTAAATTGATGACAAGCAACGGATTTGGCATACCACTTATTCTTGTAGAAAGGATTAAGAGAGATATGGCGTAAACTTGAGAAGGTCTTCAACGAACCACCGGTAGGATTTGGAAAGAACGAATGAATTGATATGATAACAAAGAAAGAGAACTCTTGAACGAACCACCGTAAGAATTGAAATTGAACGTAGCAAAAGCACAAATCACCGGGAAGAATTGCAAAATGAATGAAGATACTTTAGGGTATTTAGATACATGAGAACGAAGAGAGCACGAGCCGATTAAAGATCACTTGAACAAGGCACCGGTAAGATCGGAGAATGATAACTGCAAACTGAGAATGAATAAATCTGAATTGATGGACTCCGGATGACAAACTGAGAAGACTCTTGAATAACTCCGGATGGATGAAAAGAATTCTCACGATCAAAACAATTATGAGAGGATGGCAACAAGCTAGCACCATGAATCTTGAAGAGAATAGAGCAAGATTAAAGAGAAACTCTTCTTCGGTCTTCAAATGATGAGAATGACAACGAGAAACACCACCAAGAATTATTGAGGCACACCGGAAGAATCAAAAGCGAAGAGGTTGAGCCAACTATGAAAAGAATTTGAAAGATCTTGGAGAAAAGCATTTGACTAATGATAACTCATTCTTACGTCAAACTTGGAGAAGAATTTAGGATAGCTCTGGGAAAATAGAAGAGTCAGGTAAGATCCTGGGAAAAGACCTGTGGGTTAGGGCCCACTCAAAAGAACACCGTTGAAAAGATTTAAAAGAGATGTTGCACCGGTTGAATTAAATGACTTGAATGAGATACCAATCTCGAAAGAGCTTGAACGAGTGCAGAGTGGAAACATGAATCTTCGAGATATCTTGAGCACTCCGGAATAACAAATAGCGAGAAGTAGAATGATAATGAGGTGCAGCGGTATGAGAAGACATTGAAATGAGGAAAAAGGTATGATCAACAAAACTTGACTTGAATCCACCGGAGAAGAAAAGAACGAGGAATGACGAACTTGAAGCTCCATTAGAATCTTCATGAGAATCACCGGATAAGAACATTGACGGAAAAGAATGGAGAAACTTCCACCAATAAAATGGATACTTGAATAAGAATCTGGGTCCTTGGAGAAAAACAAAGGGAGGGAGGGTGGGAAAACAAAGGCAACTTGGAGATGGATGACACAAACAACGTTGAGAAGAACTGATACTTGATCTTGTGAATGTTGAAATGATCGGAACCACTTGGAGAGAAAACACGCCGGTTGAAAAGGATTAACATGACAAACTCGATGATCAAGAAGGATTAGTATTCACATAGGAATATGAGAACACCATTTGGAAAAGGTATGGAATCAACATTTGACTTCGAAGCAACTCGAATACCACAACTCAAAACAAAACAAAGGATTTGGCTTGCAGAATAAGCCAGAACAAACATATGATAGAGATTTCGTCCGAAGTTTTCGTGGTGGGGCCTACACGGGCTCGATCGTACAGCACCATCATGTACAAGGCAGTGCACATGACATACGAAGCGTCCCCGAGTCGGCATAGCCAAAGACTCTTTAAGACACAACGAGACCACTGTAAAATCGACCGTGAATAGGCGAACCACTAGACGTCGAACCCCAATTTCATATCATACATCTGTCGAAAAGATATCCTAAGAGCTACTTGAATTCCCACCTATGAAACTCCCGAAATTTTCAGGTTATGCAATCAGGTGTTGGGGATACAGGGGAAGCATAATATCTCACCCAAAACTAACAAATCCTACATCCAGCTGTATCCATCCTTCAACACATAACCAAGAAACCTTCGGAAATCGTCTACCTCAACCTTCGAAAAGCATCCGTTATACAAGTCATGGCAATACTCCCGTACTCACCTCAGTACTGGGTTATCGGGGTTATCTCACCAACAACTGCATAAAAGAGATTTTCGATGTCGGCGTACTAAACTCAGGTATTCCAGAACTGCAACGATAAAATTATGACGACAACACCTCAGAGCTCAACTCCCCGGGACACTTCCACTAAACCCCTGACAGGAGGCACCAAGACAATGTTCTCATCATAAAACCATCGGAACGATTCCAAGATACCCGCGTGATCCTAAATTTTTTTTTAGTGAAATTTGAGAAGAGAAGAGTCAAAACTCTACGTCAGGATGCCTCACCAGAGCGACGAAGGGACTGGGGAGTAAAAAGAATTCCTAAACTCTCCGATATATATAATCCTAAATGACTCAAAATATTTTTCTAGACACAACTCGGCCGCTAAAAACGATCAAGCAATGGGGCTCCTAAGGTCGGGGAAGGCTCTGATTACCAACTTGTAACGCCCTCGATGCGGCTATATCTCCCACGTGTCGAAGCACGACTTAGAGGCATAACCGCATTGAAAGCAATGTCGCAAGTGAGGTAATCTTCACACAACCCATGTAATACATAAGGGAAAGAGATACATAGTTGGCTTACAATCGCCACTTCACACAATTACATGAATAAAGCATTACATCATCCAGATACAATCAAGGTCCGACTACGGAACCAAAATAAAAGAAGAACCCCAAATGCGACAAAGGTCCCCGATCGACCCCAACTGGGCTCCACTACTGATCAACTAGAACGAAACAACACAAAGGGCAAGATCTTCATCGAGCTCCTCCTTGAGCTTGGTTGCGTCACCTGTTCGGTAACATAGGCACCTACAAACTGGTTTTGGAAGTATCTGTGAGCCACGGGGACTCAGCAATCTCGCACCCGCGAGATCAAGACTATTTAAGCTTATAGGAAGGATGGAGTAATGAGGTGGAGCTGCAGCAAGCGACTAGCATATATGGTGGCTAACATACGCAAATGAGAGCGAGAAGAGAAGGCAAAGCACGGTCGATAAAAGTATGATCAAGAAGTGATCCTATAGCAACCTACGTCAAGCATAACTCCAACACCGTGTTCACTTCCCGGACTCCGCCGGAAAGAGACCATCACGGTTACACACACGGTTGATGTATTTTAATTAAGGTCAACTTCGGGTTTTCTACAACCGGATGTTAACAAATTCCCATCTGCCCATAACCGCGGGCACGGCTTTCGAAAGTTCAAATCCCTGCAGGGGTGTCCCAACTTAGCCCATCACAAGCTCTCACGGTCAACGAAGGAATAGACCTCCACCCGAGACATTCCGATCAGACTCGGTATCCCGGTACAACAAGACATTTCGACAGGGTAAAACTAAACCAGCAACACCGCCCGAATGTGCCGACAAATCCCGATAGGAGCTGCACATATCTCTTTCTCAGGGCACACTCAGATAGGTCAAGCTACGAGTAGAACCAACCCTCAAGTTTCCCCGAGGTGGCCCCGCAGGCTGCCCTGTTCGGACCAACACTCAGAGGAGCACTGGCCCGGGGGGGTTAAAATAATGATGACCCTCAGGAGCGCGACTCCCAAGGGAAAAGAAAAGGCTAGGTGGCAAATGGTAAAACCAATGTTGGGCATTGCTGGAGAAGCTTTACTTAAGGCGAACTGTCAAGGGGTTCCCATTATAGCCCAACCGCGTAAGGGACGCAAAATCCGGGAACATAACACCGATATGACGGAAACTAGGGCGGCAAGAGTGGAACAAAACACCAGGCATAAGGCCGAGCCTTCCACCCTTTACCAAATATATAGATGCATTAATTAAGTAAGATATATTGTGATATCCCAACAAGTAAACATGTTCCAACAAGGAACAACATCTCCATGTTCCAACAAGGAACAAACTTCGATCTTCACCTGCAACTAACAACGCTATAAGAGGGGCCGAGCAAAGCGGTAACATAGCCAATCAACGGTTTGCTAGGACATGGTGGGTTAGAGGTTGAACATGGCAATTTGGGTGGCTGACAAGCAAGTGGTAGGCATCGTAGCATTGGCATGGCAAAAGAGCGAGCAAACTAGCATAGCAAAGATAGTAGTGATTTCGAGGGTATGATCATCTTGCCTGAAATCCTGCAAGGAAGAAGAAAGAGTCCATGAAGAAGACAAACGGACGTAGTTGAACGGATCCTCACAAACGACGTTATCGGAACCAACCCGAAGAAGCAACACCGGAAAAGAAGCACACAACATAGTAAATAACCAACACATCAACATGGCATGATGCACAAACGAGTATGATGCATGTCCGGTTTAATGAAACATGGCATGGCAAAGTGCACAAGCAATCCTACAAATTAAGTGGAGCATCAATATGCATCGGGATGCATATTGACAAAACACCACGACACGTTATTTAGTTTGATCTCGTTTATGTACTCAACAATATTAAATGTTGGTTAACATGGCAAGAGGGTGAAACAAAGTAAAACTACCTATCTAGTCAAGTTTAAATGAGGCCGGAAGCAACGAACAACAATTCCGGAAACTCCCCATATGCATATTTTAGATTAGGTCCTGTTCTGCCCTAAACACAATTTTAGAGTTGTTTAATATGCAAATAAAGGTCACCATGATAAACTAGGCAAAATTCTACCCCATTTATATATAAAGTTTATTTAAATCGGAGCTACGGTTATTTAGTTATGAAATAAAGCATTTTAGCATGGCATAGGAGCAAATTAATGCAAACAGCATTTTTATCATCTCAAACATAGATGAAAGTTGGATATTATTAATATACACAAAATTCTGAGCAAGTTTTATATATAACTTATTTTAATCCGATGCACGGTTAGTGAGTTATTAAATGCATGAACATGAGGGTCTAATCTGCAAAACTGGCAATCTCAGGAATAATAGGAAAAATTCAGGCGCTGAAAAAAAAACACATAACGGGCTGAATCTGGGGCAGGCCCAACAGGTGAAAAAAAATAAGAGGAGGGGGCGCCTGGGGGCTGCTCACCCTGGGCTCGGCCCGGTTCGGTGGTAGAAGAAGGCCGGCAGAGGGTGCTCAGGTGGGCCTCGCGGGCCGTTCGGAGGGGAGGCGAGCGGCGCTGGGCCTTGCGCGGCACAGGGGAGCGGCTGGGCCGGCGGAGAGGAATCCGACCCACGCGGGAGTCAACGCGAGCGGGCTCCTTCTGGATCGAAGCAGAGCCATGGCAATGGCGGCGGCTGGCGAACTTGGTGGCGGGGACGGAGGAGAGGGGCTCCAGTGAGGTCAGGAATGGATGGATCCGGCGAAGGGGATCCCAGATCCGGTGACGGAGGTGGCCGGCGGCAGTCGGGGACGCGGAAAACGGCGAAGTGGAGCTCGTCCATGGTGGCGGCGTTTCCTGTGGCAACAGAGGGAGGGAGAGAGCTGGTGAGGAGAGGAAGGAGAACGGAAAAGGGAGAGAGAGGGAGGCGAGGGCGGCACTGGCCTGCTGTCGAAGGGCTTGCCGGCGGCGAGGCTCCGGCGACCGACGAGTGCAGAGCGGCGGAGGAGCTTGGATCGGGGTCTCCCTCTCCTGGTCTGGAGCTCGGGGAGCAGGGGCGACGCGGCGCGGGCCTCAAAGCCCAGATCGGGGCCCGGGCGGGCCTGGAGCGGGCCTGGCGGCGCGGGGTGATGTGGGCGCGGGGAGGCGACGTGGCAGCTTCCCGTTGGCTGCGGGCGCTGCTGGAGCGGCGGCTGGCCACACAGGGCACGCCAAGTGGCGAGATGGTGGTGGCTGGCGCCGGAAATTGAGGAGAGGAGGTGGGAGGCGGCGGCGCGGCCCTCAAGGTGGGAGGAGGCTGGCGGCGCGCGGATTTCGAGGAGGGGGTTTGGCTGCTGCCAAAAAAAATGGAAGGGAGGCTTCCTTTTATAGGTAGGGGCTAGGGTTTGAAGGGTTAGGAGGGGTTTTGGAGCGTCTCGGAGCCTCCGATCGCGATCTGAAGGACCAGAACGGAGGGGGGGTTTTGGTGGGCTGCAAGTGGGTTGCGAAAAGAGGTTGGGCTGAGATGAGGGGAGAGGAGTGCAGCCCGGCAACTGTTTCCGGAGACCGAAAACGTCCGACGTTAGACCAGCTACTATTGCCGCTATATTTATCCGTTGGGGCGTCAAACGGACTCCGAACGCGATGAAACTTGGCAGGCGGCCTACTAACAACAAAACAACACCGCACGCCAACTTTCATCCCATTCCGAGAACATTTTCCGGCCACTTATAAAATAATATTTCGGACGTGCCGCGGGCGCGTGCAAGTGTGGTTGGGCTCAAAAGGACAACGGAAGGAACGAGGAGACCGGGACGGATGCAAGTTTTGAAAACATGATGATGCAATGCACATGATGACATGATGAAATGCAACACGCAAGCCAATGACAAGACAACAACAACGAATAACTGAACGACACCTAGCACATCGGTCTCGGGGCGTTACAACACTCCACCACTACAAGAGGATCTCGTCCCGAGATCTAAAATGGCACCGGAGAGAAACGGAAGAGAAAGAGAAAAAGGTAAAACTAAGTTGCTTCTTTGACCAAAGAGTGAAACCAAAGAACCTTGAGAGGTTGAACAAATTGAAAGAAAGAATACAAAGGAGATGAACGAGATTGCAAACAATCCATTAGAAAGAGGAACAAGGAACATTACGAGAACTTGAAGGTTGCAAAGACATGAATCAAGAGTTTAATGGACAAGATAGAATTCGAAACCACTCCGGTTAAAACAAGATGAGAGGGGAAGAATTCGGGCAGTACTCCGGTTGAACATGGAAGGAATAGAACATGAACTTGAGAAGATGGGATGTTACTTGATGAAATCAACAACACACTGCCTCCGGAACTATTGAAAGAATGGCACAATGGGTAAGAAGGATTTCAGACAGCTGTCCAGTTGAGGAAGGAGGGAAAACTTGATAAGATTAGAGAACTCGAATGAAAACACGACACTCCGGTTAAATGGATAAGCAAGAAAAGAACACGATCCTCACGAATCGAGATGGTGAGTGAAAAGAGCAACGTCACAATGCCTCCGGAAGAAAGAATAGAAGATAGGTCATTGGA
>NW_025229303.1:9032-9627 GCF_018294505.1 Triticum aestivum | reverse complement strand
CTTTAGGGTATTTAGATACATGAGAACGAAGAGAGCACGAGCCGATTAAAGATCACTTGAACAAGGCACCGGTAAGATCGGAGAATGATAACTGCAAACTGAGAATGAATAATCTGAATTGATGGACTCCGGATGACAAACTGAGAAGACTCTTGAATAACTCCGGATGGATGAAAAGAATTCTCATGATCAAAACAATTATGAGAGGATGGCAACAAGCTAGCACCATGAATCTTGAAGAGAATAGAGCAAGATTAAAGAGAAACTCTTCTTCGGTCTTCAAATGATGAGAATGACAACGAGAAACACCACCAAGAATTATTGAGGCACACCGGAAGAATCAAAAGCGAAGAGGTTGAGCCAACTATGAAAAGAATTTGAAAGATCTTGGAGAAAAGCATTTAACTGATGATAACTCATTCTTACGTCAAACTTAGAGAAGAATTTGGGAATAGCACCAGAATAATTAGAAGAGTCAGGTAAGATCCTGGGAAAAAAACCTGTGGGTTAGGGCCCAGTCAAAAGAAAACACCGTTGAAATGATTTAAAAGAGAGAAAGCACCGGTTGAATTAAATGGCTAGAATGAGATCACAT
>NW_025229303.1:0-8152 GCF_018294505.1 Triticum aestivum | reverse complement strand
AATAAGCCAGAACAAACATATGATAGAGATTTCGTCCGAAGTTTTCGTGGTGGGGCCTACACGGGCTCGATCGTACAGCACCATCATGTACAAGGCAGTGCACATGACATACGAAGCGTCCCCGAGTCGGCATAGCCAAGGACTCTTTAAGACACAATGAGACCACTGTAAAATCGACCGTGAATAGGCGGACCACTAGACGTCGAACCCCAATTTCATATCATACATCCGTCGGAAAGATATTCTAAGAGCTACTTGAATTCCCACCTATGAAACTCCCGAAATTTTCAGGTTATGCAATCAGGTGTTGGGGATACAGGGGAAGCATAATATCTCACCCAAACTAGCAAATCCTACATCCAGCTGTATCCATCCTTCAACACATAACCAAGAAACCTTCGGAAATCATCTACCTCAACCTTCGAAAAGCATCCGTTATACGAGTTATGGCAATACTCCCGTACTCACCTCAGTACTGGGTTATCGGGGTTATCTCACCAACAAACTGCATAAAAGAGATTTTCGATGTCGGCGTACTAAACTCAGGTATTCCAGAACTGCAACGATAAAATTATGACGACAACACCTCAGATCTCAACTCCCCGGGACACTTCCACTAAACCCCTGACAGGAGGCACCAAGACAATGTTCTCATCATAAAACCATCGGAACGATTCCAAGATACCCGTGTGATCCTAAAAAAAAAATTTAGTGAAATTTGAGAAGAGAAGAGTCAAAACTCTATGTCAGGATGCCTTACCAGAGCGATGAAGAGACTGGGGAGTAAAAAGAATTCCTAAACTCTCCGATATATAATTCCTAAATGACTCAAAACATTTTTCTAGACATAACTCGGCCGCTAAAAACGATCAAGCAATGGGGCTCCTAAGGTCGGGGAAGGCTCTGATTACCAACTTGTAACGCCCTCGATGCGGCTATATCTCCCACGTGTCGAAGCACAACTTAGAGGCATAACCGCATTGAAGGCAATGTCGCAAGTGAGGTAATCTTCACACAACCCATGTAATACATAAGAGAAAGAGATACATAGTTGGCGTACAATCGCCACTTCACACAATTACATGAATAAAGCATTACATCATACAGATACAATCAAGGTCCGACTACGGAACCAAAATAAAAGAAGAACCCCAAATGCGACAAAGGTCCCTGATCGACCCCAACTGGGCTCCACTACTGATCAACTAACACGAAACAACATAAAGGACAAGATCTTCATCGAGCTCCTCCTGAGCTTGGTTGCGTCATCTGCACAGACTCATCGGCACCTGCAAGCTGGTTTTGGAAGTATCTGTGAGCCACGGGGACTCAGCAATCTCGCACCCGCGAGATCAAGACTATTTAAGCTTATAGGAAGGATGGAGTAATGAGGTGGAGCTGCAGCAAGCGACTAGCATATATGGTGGCTACAATCGCAAAAGAGAGCGAGAAGAGAGGGCAAAGCACGGTCGATAAAAGTATGATCAATAAGTGATCCTATAGCAACCTACGTCAAGCATAACTCCAACACCGTGTTCACTTCCCGGACTCCGCCAGAAAGAGACCATCACGGTTACACACACGGTTGATGTATTTTAATTAAGGTCAACTTCGGGTTTTCTACAACCGGACGTTAACAAATTCCCATCTGCCCATAACCGCGGGCACGACTTTCGAAAGTTCAAATCCCTGCAGTGGTGTCCCAACTTAGCCCATCACAAGCTCTCACGGTCAACGAAGGAATAGACCTCCACCCGAGACATTCCGATCAGACTCGGTATCCCGGTACAACAAGACATTTCGACAGGGTAAAACTAAACCAGCAACACCGCCCGAATGTGCCGACAAATCCCGATAGGAGCTGCACATATCTCTTTCTCAGGGCACACTCAGATAGGTCAAGCTACGAGTAGAACCAACCCTCAAGTTTCCCCGAGGTGGCCCCGCAGGCTGCCCTGTTCGGACCAACACTCAGAGGAGCACTGGCCCGGGGGGGTTAAAATAATGATGACCCTCAGGAGCGCGACTCCCAAGGGAAAAGAAAAGGCTAGGTGGCAAATGGTAAAACCAATGTTGGGCATTGCTGGAGAAGCTTTACTTAAGGCGAACTGTCAAGGGGTTCCCATTATAGCCCAACCGCGTAAGGGACGCAAAATCCGGGAACATAACACCGATATGACGGAAACTAGGGCGGCAAGAGTGGAACAAAACACCAGGCATAAGGCCGAGCCTTCCACCCTTTACCAAATATATAGATGCATTAATTAAGTAAGATATATTGTGATATCCCAACAAGTAAACATGTTCCAACAAGGAACAACATCTCCATGTTCCAACAAGGAACAAACTTCGATCTTCACCTGCAACTAACAACGCTATAAGAGGGGCCGAGCAAAGCGGTAACATAGCCAATCAACGGTTTGCTAGGACATGGTGGGTTAGAGGTTGAACATGGCAATTTGGGTGGCTGACAAGCAAGTGGTAGGCATCGTAGCATTGGCATGGCAAAAGAGCGAGCAAACTAGCATAGCAAAGATAGTAGTGATTTCGAGGGTATGATCATCTTGCCTGAAATCCTGCAAGGAAGAAGAAAGAGTCCATGAAGAAGACAAACGGACGTAGTTGAACGGATCCTCACAAACGACGTTATCGGAACCAACCCGAAGAAGCAACACCGGAAAAGAAGCACACAACATAGTAAATAACCAACACATCAACATGGCATGATGCACAAACGAGTATGATGCATGTCCGGTTTAATGAAACATGGCATGGCAAAGTGCACAAGCAATCCTACAAATTAAGTGGAGCATCAATATGCATCGGGATGCATATTGACAAAACACCACGACACGTTATTTAGTTTGATCTCGTTTATGTACTCAACAATATTAAATGTTGGTTAACATGGCAAGAGGGTGAAACAAAGTAAAACTACCTATCTAGTCAAGTTTAAATGAGGCCGGAAGCAACGAACAACAATTCCGGAAACTCCCCATATGCATATTTTAGATTAGGTCCTGTTCTGCCCTAAACACAATTTTAGAGTTGTTTAATATGCAAATAAAGGTCACCATGATAAACTAGGCAAAATTCTACCCCATTTACATATAAAGTTTATTTAAATCAGAGCTACGGTTATTTAGTTATGAAATAAAGCATTTTAGCATGCCATAGGAGCAAATTAATGCAAACAGCATTTTTATCATCTCAAACATAGATGAAAGTTGGATATTATTAATCTACACAAAATTCTGAGCAAGTTTTATATATAACTTATTTTAATCCGATGCACGGTTAGTGAGTTATTAAATGCATGAACATGAGGGTCTAATCTGCAAAACTGGCAATCTCAGGAATAATAGGAAAAATTCAGGCGCTGAAAAAAAACACATAACGGGCTGAATCTGGGGCAGGCCCAACAGGTGAAAAAAAATAAGAGGAGGGGGCGCTTGGGGGCTGCTCACCCTGGGCTCGGCCCGGTTCGGTGGTAGAAGGAAGGCCGGCAGAGGGTGCTCAGCTGGGCCTCGCGGGCCGTTCGGAGGGGAGGGAGCGGCGCTGGGCCTTGCGCGGCACAGGGGAGCGGCTGGGCCGGCGGAGAGGAATCCGACCCACGTGGGAGTCAACGCGAGCGGGCTCCTTCTGGATCGAAGCAGAGCCATGGCAATGGCGGCGGCTGGCGAACTTGGTGGCGGGGACGGAGGAGAGGGGCTCCAGTGAGGTCAGGAATGGATGGATCCGGCGAAGGGGATCCCAGATCCGGTGACGGAGGTGGCCGGCGGCACTCGGGGACGCGGAAAACGGCGAAGTGGAGCTCGTCCATGGTGGCGGCGTTTCCTGTGGCAACAGAGGGAGGGAGAGAGCTGGTGAGGAGAGGAAGGAGAACGGAAAAGGGAGAGAGAGGGAGGCGAGGGCGGCACTGGCCTGCTGTCGAAGGGCTTGCCGGCGGCGAGGCTCCGGCGACCGACGAGTGCAGAGCGGCGGAGGAGCTTGGATCGGGGTCTCCCTCTCCTGGTCTGGAGCTCGGGGAGCAGGGGCGACGCGGCGCGGGCCTCAAAGCCCAGATCGGGGCCCGGGCGGGCCTGGAGCGGGCCTGGCGGCGCGAGGTGATGTGGGCGCGGGGAGGCGACGTGGCAGCTTCCCGTTGGCTGCGGGCGCTGCTGGAGCGGCGGCTGGCCACACAGGGCACGCCAAGTGGCGAGATGGTGGTGGCTGGCGCCGGAAATTGAGGAGAGGAGGTGGGAGGCGGCGGCGCGGCCCTCAAGGTGGGAGGAGGCTGGCGGCGCGCGGATTTCGAGGAGGGGGGTTTGGCTGCTGCCAAAAAAAATGGAAGGGAGGCTTCCTTTTATAGGTAGGGGCTAGGGTTTGAAGGGTTAGGAGGGGTTTTGGAGCGTCTCGGAGCCTCCGATCGCGATCTGAAGGACCAGAACGGAGGGGGGGGTTTGGTGGGCTGCAAGTGGGTTGCGAAAAGAGGTTGGGCTGAGATGAGGGGAGAGGAGTGCAGCCCGGCAACTGTTTCCGGAGACCGAAAACGTCCGACGTTAGACCAGCTACTATTGCCGCTATATTTATCCGTTGGGGCGTCAAACGGACTCCGAACGCGATGAAACTTGGCAGGCGGCCTACTAACAACAAAACAACACCGCACGCCAACTTTCATCCCATTCCGATAACATTTTCCGGCCACTTATAAAATAATATTTCGGACGTGCCGCGGGCGCGTGCAAGTGTGGTTGGGCTCAAAAGGACAACGGAAGGAACGAGGAGACCGGGACGGATGCAAGTTTTGAAAACATGATGATGCAATGCACATGATGACATGATGAAATGCAACACGCAAGCCAATGACAAGACAACAACAACGAATAACTGAACGACACCTAGCACATCGGTCTCGGGGCGTTACAACACTCCACCACTACAAGAGGATCTCGTCCCGAGATCTAAAATGGCACCGGAGAGAAACTGAAGAGAAAGAGAAAAAGGTAAAACTAAGTTGCTTCTTTGACCAAAGAGTGAAACCAAAGAACCTTGAGAGGTTGAACAAATTGAAAGAAAGAATACAAAGGAGATGAACGAGATTGCAAACAATCCATTAGAAAGAGGAACAAGGAACATTACGAGAACTTGAAGGTTGCAAAGACATGAATCAAGAGTTTAATGGACAAGATAGAATTCGAAACCACTCCGGTTAAAACAAGATGAGAGGGGAAGAATTCGGGCAGTACTCCGGTTGAACATGGAAGGAATAGAACATGAACTTGAGAAGATGGGATGTTACTTGATGAAATCAACAACACACTGCCTCCGGAACTATTGAAAGAATGGCACAATGGGTAAGAAGGATTTCAGACAGCTGTCCAGTTGAGGAAGGAGGGAAAACTTGATAAGATTAGAGAACTCGAATGAAAACACGACACTCCGGTTAAATGGATAAGCAAGAAAAGAACACGATCCTCACGAATCGAGATGGTGAGTGAAAAGAGCAACGTCACAATGCCTCCGGAAGAAAGAATAGAAGATAGGTCATTGGACGTTATGAACGTTTGGCTAGCTCAATATGATGACTACTTGATAGTTTAGTGCACCATGCTTAACGGCTTAGAATCGGGACTTCAAAGACGTTTTGAACGTCATGGACCATATGAGATGTTCCAGGAGTTGAAGTTAATATTTCAAGCAAATACTCGAGTTGAGAGATATGAAGTCTCCAACAAGTTCTATGGCTAAAAGATGGAGGAGAATCGCTCAACTAGTGAGCATGTGCTCAGATTGTCTGGGTACTACAATCGCTTGAATCAAGTGGGAGTTAATCTTCCAAATAAGATAGTGATTGACAGAATTCTCTAGTCATCATCACCAAGTTAGTAGAACTTTGTGATGAACTATAGTATGCAATGGATGACGAAAACGATTCCCAAGCTCTTCGTGATGTTGAAATCGACGAAGGTAGAAATCAAGAAAGAGCATCAGGTGTTGATGGTTGACAAGATCAATAGTTTCAAGAAAAGGGCAAAGGGAAAGAAAGGGAACTTCAACTAGAATGACAAGCAAGTTGTCACTCCCACGAAGAAGCCCAAAGCTGAACCAAAGCCTGAAACTGAGTGCTTACACTGCAAAAGAAATGGTCACTGGAAACGGAAATACCCTGAATATTTGGTGGATAAGAAGGATGGCAAACTGAACAAGGGTATATTTCATATACAGGTTATTGATGTGTACCTTACTAGTGTTTATAGTAACCCCTGAGTATTTGATACTTGTTCGGTTGCTAAGAATAGTAACTCGAAACAAGAGTTACAGAATAAACAGAAACTAGTTGAGGAAGTGACGATGTGTGTTGGAAGTGGTTCCAAGATTGATATGATCATCATCGCACACTCCCTATACTTTCGGGATTAGTGTTGAACCTAAATAAATGTTATTTGGCGTTTGCGTTGAGCATGAATATGATTTGATCATGTTTATTGCAATAAGGTTATTCATTTAAAATCAGAGAATAATTGTTGTTCTGTTTAAATGAATAAAACCTTTGATGGTCATACACCCAATGAAAATAGTTTGTTGGATCTCGATCATAGTGATACACATATTCATAATATTGATGCCAAAAGATGCAAAGTTGATAATGATAGTGCAACTTATTTGTGGCACTGCCGTTTGGGTCATATCGGTGTAAAGCGCATGAAGAAACTCCATAAAGATGGATTTTTGGAATCTCTTGGTTATGAATCATTTGATGCTTGCGAACCGTGCCTTTTGGGCAAGATGACTAAAACTCCGTTCTCCGGAACAATGGAACGAGCTAGTGACTTATTGGAAATAATACATACTGATGTATGCGGTCCAATGAGTGTTGATGCTCGTGGCGGGTATCGTTATTTTCTGACCTTCACAAGATGAATTGAGCAGATATGAGTATATCTACTTAATGAAGCACAAGTCTGAAACATTTGAAAAGTTCAAAGAATTTCAGAGTGAAGTGGAGAATCATTGTAACAAGAAAATAAAATTTCTGCAATTTGATCGCGGAGACAAATATTTGAGTTACGAGTTTGGTCTTCAATTAAAACAATGTGGAATAGTTTCACAAACTCATGCCACCTGGAACACCACAGCGTAACGGTGTGTACGAACGTCATAACTGCACTTTATTTGATATGGTGTGATCAATGATGTCTCTTACCGATTTACCAATATCGTTTTGGGGTTATGCATTAGAGACAGCTGCATTCACTTTAAATAGGGCACCATCAAAATCCGTTGAGACGACGCCTTATTAACTGTGGTTTGGCAAGAAACCAAAGTTGTCGTTTCTTAAATTTTGGGCTGCGATGCTTATGTGAAAAAGTTTCAACCTGATAAGCTCGAACCCAAATCGGAGAAGTGCGTCTTCATAGAATACCCAAAGGTAACTATTGGGTACACCTTCTGTCATAGATCCGAAGGCAAGTTATTCGTTGCTAAGATGGATCCTTTCTAGAGAAGAAGTTTCTCTCGAAAGAAGTGAGTGGGAGGAAAGTAGAACTTGATGAGCTAATTGTACCTTCTCCCTTATTGGAAAGTAGTTCATCACAGAAATCAGTTCCAGTGATTCCTACACCAATTAGTGAGGAAGTTAATGATGATGATCATGAAACTTTAGATCAAGTTGCTACCAAACCTCGTAGGTCTTCCAGAGTAAGATCCGCACTAGAGTGGTACGGTAATCATGTTCTGGAAGTCATGTTCCTAGACCATGATGAACCTACGAACTATGAGGAAGCAATGATGAGCCCAGATTCCGCGAAATGGCTTGAAGGCCATGAAATCTGAGATAGGATCCATGTATGAGAACAAAGTGTGGACTTTGGTGGACTTGCCCGATGATCGGCAAGCCATAGAAAATAAATGGATCTTCAAGAGGAAGACGGACGTTGATAGTAGAGTTACTATCTACAAAGCTCGACTTGTCGCAAAAAGGTTTTTGACAAGTTCAAGGTGTTGAATATGATGAGATTTTCTCACTCGTAACGATGCTTAAATCTGTCCAAATCATGTTAGCAATTGCCACATTTTATAAAATCTGGCAAATGGATATCAAAATTGTGTTCCTGAATGGATTTCTGGAAGAAGAGTTGTATATGATGCAACCAGAAGGTTTTGTCGATCC
>NW_025229302.1:18889-25019 GCF_018294505.1 Triticum aestivum | reverse complement strand
GCCTATACTTATGTATTTCGAAATTACATGGGCCTGGCCCAATAAAAAGGAGATGCAGCACCTATAATAGCCTCGGGACGAAATTTATGAAGTGGCATCTTGTATATTTCGTCCATGGCTTCATGCACCCATTATGGTGGCTTCAAAGTCCTGAAATCATCACTTGTAACTCCGTTCTTGTTCCCCTTGCGCATGGCATCATCTCCATGCTTGTTCTTGCTCCAATGTTCATCCTTCTCCAAGCTAGGCCCTTCATTTGTAAGCAAAACAAATGTATCCAATTTAGGCAGCATCATATTCTTATGAACATTAGAATCATTACCAAGAAACGAAAGTACCTGATAATTTAATTGGCATGCGCGAGCTCTAGTAATTGGTCCCGTATATGTAGCAGTAGGGGCTGTGGGTGTAACAATGGTATTGATGTCCTCATCAATCTAGCTCATCAATATCAGATTTGGTGGCAAGTAAACATGCACTTTTCAATTTAATTTCAGAAACAACAGTAGATGGTTTATTATTAGGCTTCATTTGGTGCTCAAATTCTTTTGCCACAATCTGATTTTCTCTCTTATTTGTCTCCTGTTTTGCTTTATTAGCTCTATTAATATCATCTTTGATGAGGACATGACTACCTTGGATACGACCAAAAATATTGCATACATGCATATTTGTCAGGTGATTTCTAATGCAAGCTATTCAATAATCTATTTATGTTATCCAGAACAAAAATACTTCACACACTTTTGTGTTTTGTCTAATTGCAGGTGTATGGGACATTTGTACAATCCACATATGAAGATAAGGGAAAAGGAGAAGTTTAGGTTGTGTTCAAAAAGTCCTCTCACGTCATTTTTGGGCCAAGAGAAGATAGAGTCCAAGTCTCTCACGTTCTGAATTCAGATTCAGACTGCACAGACATACCTGACTCAAAACGCCAACAACTTTTTCATACGGACTCCGAATTGGGTGATTCTTTTTTTGTTGGAAACTAGATTTAGTGCTCTTTCCAACTTAATTGGATTCACCTTCAAATTCGTCCGGAGCGTTGAGTTACGGACGAAACAATCTGACGTTGCAGCAGAATCCGAGTCAAACTACAAGCCCAAAGGTGTTGCATCACCTCCACTTGGGCCCATGAGCCTTGTACGACCTAGGGTTAGTTTTAGGCTGCCTTGGGACGTCCTCCCACCTCCTTGGCCGCCACCCCTTGCTCCTATATAAGTAGATCCATCTAGTAGCTTTTTGCTTGGGATTTGTTTAGTTAAAAGTTAGCCATTGCAACTTCATGTACTTCGTTTGTGTCCAACGACCAGACCAAGACCGCTTCCGGATCCCCACCATTATCAATACTTCATATTTATTTGCAATATTCAGATTGCTTTATCATATTCTTGCTCGTTCTTCGACTGCTTGCAGAAATAGACCTTCGTGGTCAGGCTGACCGTGCTTCCAGCATCGTCAGTAACCTCAGGAGATTGGTTTAGCGATTGCTAAGGCGCAACGTCATGCACGTTTGTAGTCGGATCGTCAAAGTCGTCTCCACCAAATCGATAGTTATCATCTCATCGAAAGATCGGGACCCTCGCCTTTATCAAGTGGTATCAGTTTTCAGGTTGCTCGGTGAGAATTTCCAGTTTTCCTAGATTAGATTTATTTTCTTACCTATTGTCCAAGAAAAAGCCACAAAAAAGAGTTAGATCTATTCATCCTTGGTCCAAGCCAGTCTGAGCCTTTGCAATGTTCTTTTCATTGCTTGCATAGTTGAATTATCGGTTGCATCATCGTGTCGAGTTGCTGGTCTTAGTGTCTAGGTCGTTTAGAGTTTCGAGTTCTGTTCACATTAGTCACGTCGCCGCTGCATCGTTATCCCTTCCGCTGTCCACCACCCATCCATCAATTTCCTCCACGTGCTACCCACCATTCATTGTCATAATCATAGTTGAGATCGTTCCCATCTTCGCTTGATCCAACCTACATCTTATCTAGTTTGTTTTGGAAAGAGGGAGAGAGAAAAAAAGACAAAGAAAAAAAAACGAGAGAAAAAAAGTAAAAAAAAGTCAGAGAAAAAAAAAGAAAGGAAAAGAAAAAAAAGTGTGAGGAAAAAAAGAGAGGAGAAAAAAAACAAAAATTCGGATCTATCTAGACTCAATCTCGTAGTTGAATTCGGATTGGAATCTGTTTTGTGCACTGTTCAGTAAAACAGGCATAACTTCCTCATATGAAGTCCGTTTTGGCTCCGCGAGTACTCAAATGAAAGCTAGCGACGAGCCGCATCTAAATAGTTGCAGAAGCTAGTTCAGTATTTGGCACCTCAACATCAGCTTCTAAATAGGTCTACTGCTATTGTGATCTTCACTTATATCTTGATGTCCAGAGCTACTTCATATCCTTTATTGATGCTAGTTGTGCTATGACGTGACCTCATTAGTGTTCTAGGCTCGTGTCTCTAGTTCGGTCTAGCCTAGGACCAGCACAGTACCGTCGTTGAGCGTTTATTCAACGTTGCATCTCTGAATTGATTATTGCTAATCTTTTGCTACCATATATAGCCAACCCAGCTCCACATATTTCTACACCGTGTATACGTACGTCCCCCTGGCAATCGTTTTACACAATCTTCGGAGTTATTTGACACCGCTGGTTGCCTGTCACCACCTGCCGCATGGTAAGAACTTGTAAGATATTGATATTTGCTTTACTGTGAGCACTTTACAACCACATCCTAGTAGTTCATAGGAACATTATTCTCGAATTTTGGTTCTTGTTTCTACTAATCATGACAGGTTCCAGAGATAGAAGTTCTTGGACGACGGACACATCTTCACCATCACGGGAGTTGGGACAACACACACAAGCATATGGTCAGGTTATCTCTTTACCATCATTTGAGGGTAGATTTAATCCTGCTATTTATCTAGCTTGGGAGCTTGAAGTAGAACAAGTTTTTAGTCACCATGATTTTTCTGAACTTGAGAGAGTACGAGCTACCATTAGAGCATTTACTGGTTTTGCTTATGTTTGGTGGAGTGTACATTGTAAGAAAAACATTGATAACCAACCCACAACTTGGAAAGTTTTGAAAGCTGTAATGAGACAACAATTTTTTCCTCCTTACTATCATCGTGAATTGCGTCGCAAATTGGAGCAATTAAAACAAGGCAGTAACACTGTTCATGCTTACTACCAAGAGTTCAAATCTTATATGCATCATTGTGACATAGAAGAATCTGAGGATGATACAATGAATAGATTTTTTGGTGGTTTGAACCATGATATTCAGGCAAGATTTCAGTATATTCCTCATTGCATTACTGGTATGTATGTCCGTGATTGTACCTTTGAGAGACAAATACAGGAGGATGCATTGGGTGACTACAACAACTACTATTCCAGTTCATGCTCACCACCGCCGGTTGGTTACTCCACTATTGCACCTACTAGAGCAGCCCCACCTCGGATTGTGAGCGCGATATCATCTCAAGAGTATGGTACATTGTCAACGTCCGTACCTACATCAGCACATCTTTGCGAGTTAACAGTAAAGGTATTGATGATATAACTCCACATGAGAATGAAGCATGCCTAGTTAACTTGAATGCATCATGTGTTGAGTTACCTGTTGATTTGAGCACACCACCTATTTTAGAGACTCTTGTTACTGTCATGAATGCGTCATGTGATCAAACAACTGAAATATCAACAATTTTGAGTGCACCCATTGAATTAACTGTTGATGCAAAAGAACCAATGTTTAATCATTTTGATATGACCTCTAATCTTGATGATGATTCTATGTCCAATGACTTATTGCATGTTTGCTTATTTAAGCATGATGTAGCATGTAAATTTGATGCAAGTAAGGTTTATTCATCGAAGTTAGGATGGTTTAATGATGAACATTGCCAATCTTTTGAAGTGAATAAGAGCTTCACTTATATGTGCAAACTGAGTTGTAATATTTTCATGCCTTCTACTTCTTGTGATAATTTTTTGGCTTTAGTTTTTATGAACTATGAAAGTTACTCATGTATACATGTGTCATACGTGCAAAAATCAAGGGAAGTTAAAATGGATGACATATACATATACAACATGTACACCTTGTCTCTTTTGTTAGCCACATTTCAGATTAAGCAACACCGAGGACGGCTTTGTTTTCAAAAAGAAGAGGATGATGAGGACATGACTACCTTGGATACGACCAAAAATATTGCATACATGCATATTTGTCAGGTGATTTCTAATGCAAGCTATTCAATAATCTATTTATGTTATCTAGAACGAAAATACTTCACACACTTTTGTGTTTTGTCTAATTGCAGGTGTATGGGACATTTGTACAATCCACATATGAAGATAAGGGAAAAGGACAAGTTTAGGTTGTGTTCAAAAATTCCTCTCACGTCACTTTTGGGCCAAGAGAAGATAGAGTCCAAGTCTCTCACGTTCTGAATTCAGATTCGGACTACACAGACATACCTGACTCAAAACGCCAACAACTTTTTCATACGGACTCCGAATTGGGTGATTCTTTTTTTGTTGGAAACTAGATTTCGTGCTCTTTCCAACTCAATTGGATTCACCTTCAAATTCGTCCGGAGCGTTGAGTTACGGACGAAACAATCTGACGTTGCAGCAGAATCCGAGTCAAACTACAAGCCCAAAGGTGTTGCATCACCTCCACTTGGGCCCATGAACCTTGTACGACCTAGGGTTAGTTTTAGGCTGCCTTGGGACGTCCTCCCACCTCCTTGGCCACCACCCTTGCTCCTATATAAGTAGATCCATCTAGTAGCTTTTTGCTTGGGATTTGTTTAGTTAAAAGTTAGCCATTGCAACTTCGTGTACTTCGTTTGTGTCCAACGACCAGACCAAGACCGCTTCCGGATCCCCACCATTATCAATACTTCATATTTATTTGCAATATTCAGATTGCTTTATCATATTCTTGCTCGTTCTTCGATTGCTTGCAGGAATAGACCTTCATGGTCAGGCTGACCGTGCTTCCAGCATCGTCAGTAACCTCAGGAGATTGGTTTAGCGATTGCTAAGGCGCACCGTCGTGCACGTTTGTAGTCGGATCGTCAAAGTCATCTCCACCAAATCGATAGTTATCATCTCATCGAAAGATCGGGACCCTCGCCTTTATCAATCTTTCAAAATGGAATCAGGAGTCATAGGAAGCAAAGTAATATTTTTATCGTTATGAACAAGAGTATACTGATTGTTTCTATCATGGTGTACAAATTTTTTATCAAATTGCCATGGTCTACCAAGTAATAAGGAACATACTTGCATAGGTACCACATCACAATCAACATAATCAGCATATGTAGAGATACTAAAATGCACACGAACCGTATGTGTTACCTTAACCTTGCCGCTGTTGTTGAACCATTGGATGTAGTAAGGATGTGGATGTGGTCTTGTGGCGAGAGATAGCTTCTCCACCATCTCCATGCTAGCCAAGTTATTGCAGCTCCCTCCATCTATGATCACGCGAACAGAACGTTCCTTCACAACTCCCTTTGTATGGAACAAATTATGCCTCTGATTTTGCTCAGCTTGTGTAACCTGCACACTCAAAACACGTTGAGCAACTAAACATTCATACCTGTCAGCATCTTCAGGAGCCATGTATTGCGTCTCATGACCAGAATCGTCTCCACCGTGTTCTTCACGTGTAATAAGAGCCAAAGTCTCCTCATCATAGTCACTAGCGGACTCATACCCACCATCCTCAGTAACAATCATCACACGCTTAGATGGGCATTCTCTCGCATAATGACCTCCACCCTTGCAACGTCGACAAATAATATCATGTGTTTGCCCTGTTGATGCCATGGATGAAGAAGAGCTCTTTGCAGGCCCAGAAGGTGTGCTCTTGACAGATAGTGGTGATTGTGCCTGCTTTATTGTATCACGGTTGGAGGGGGCAGCCGACGGAGGCGCCGATGTAGCAGAACGTGTGGAAGTAGATGATGCACGTGGTGTCCATGATGAAGGTCGACCTGCAGAAAAGTTAGTTCGCGCCAATGCCTGTCGATCCTGCACTTCACGTTCAGCTTTACAAGCAAGATGGAATAAACGAGTGATATTAGTATACTCCTTATACTCTAGAATCGTC
>NW_025229302.1:4971-18355 GCF_018294505.1 Triticum aestivum | reverse complement strand
TTTTTGAAGTAATTTACGTTGATAATATGGTGGAACCCAACGAGTACGCATAGCAGTTTTCAAAGCAGCCCAAGTAGCCGGAATAGGATATAATCTACAATGCTCAGACCACCAAACACATGCAAAACTAGTGAATGCACAAATAGCAGCAGGAACACGTCTCTCCTCGGGATATTGTAAACATGTAAATCGTTGTTCAGTTTCTAGCTCCCAAGTAAGATATATATCAGGAACATATCTACCCTCAAATGGTGGAACATTCAATTTTAGTTTAGGGAGATGGTCATGATCTCTTACCTGAGGGTGAGCCCTACCATTGCCATTATTTGCATGTGGACGACCTGGTGGTTGCTGTGCTGGTGGTGGCACGTAGTTCTGATTTTGATCAACCTCATCCTCATAATCTCCCACATAATCATCCTCCTCCACATCAGCAGTAGGAGCCACAGAAGTATCAACAGCAGCACCAGCAATTTGGCCTGACTGAAGAGGGACACGGCTCGCTCGGCGGAGGGCTGTTTCCCGACGTGGAGGTAGTCGATGTTGTTGCTGTTGTTGCAGAGGTGCGACAGGAGCAGCCGGTGGTGGTGGTGGAAAACGCGAAAGCAATTCAGCAAACTTGTTATCGAGCTTTGTTTCAAACGTCTTCTCCATGCCATCTATCTTCTCCATGGCCTCTTCAAATCTATTTATCACATCTTGCACCTGTCCACTCATCATTTGCTGAAACGTATCATGAAGCTCCTTGTTCGTCAAGTTCTCCCAGTCAGTCTCGTCGGCTTGTGATCCTGGCATGGTTAGCAGCAATAGAAACACACAAGAATATGATCCTACAGACTACTAACAAGTGGTGGTGGTGGCGGGTGTCACAAATCCGTCAAGCAAATCTCAAATTCTTACCAGTTCTTACCCAGCAGCAGGCGGTGATCGGCAACCGTTGTAGTCAAAACTCTCAAAAGCTTGGATAGAGCGATTGCCAGGGAGAGTCAAACACACGACGTAGATGTATGTGGAGCTGGGAAGGCTTATAGTATGGTAGCAAAAAGGGTGAGCAATAATCAATTCAGAGATGCAAAATTGAATAAACGCTCAACGACGGTACTATGCTGGTCCTAGGCTAGACCGTGCTAGAGACGCGAGCCTAGAACACTAACAAAATCATGGCGCTGCACGTAAATAAGGGAAAAGCACACTCTGGAACTCTTTTTTTTCGCTCTTTTTTTTGCGCTCCTTTTCTTTTGCGCTCCTCTTTTTTTGCGAAAAATCACTATAATGGCGAGTGTCTCAAAACTCTTCCCTCGTCAAACTGATAGGATGGGCATGAAATTTTTTTTTCACTTTTTTTTCGGAAATCAGGGCAGCGACGACGAAATAGTGCGACAAAAAATCACTATGATGGCACGTGGCTCAAAAGACTCAAAAAAGCCTAAAAATAGGATAGGGAAAAAAAATTGCCTGTGAAAATTTTGGCCTAAAAACTGTCCGGAGGTCTCCAGACTCTTTTTTTTCCGAGACCTACGCAGGCAAGGAAACACGAATCAGAATTTAGATTGATCTCAAGAACAAACCTAATATGAGAAGAACTCGGATTGGTGGTGGATATATGGTTGTGGTATATGGCAGCGGTGGTGGTATATGGTAGCGTGATGAGGACATCAATACAATTGTTACACCCACAGCCCCTGCTGCTATACATACTGGACCAATTACTAGAGCTCGTGCACGCCAACTAAATTACCAGGTACTTTCGTTTCTTGGTAATGATTCTAATGTTCATGAGAATATGATGCTGCCTAAATTGGATACATTTGTTTTGCTTACAAATGAAGGGCCTAGCTTGGAGAAGGATGAACATTGGAGCAAGAACAAGCATGGAGATGATGGCATGCGCAAGGGGAACAAGAACGGAGTTACAAGTGATGATTTTAGGACTTTGAAGCCACCATAATGGGTGCATGAAGCCTTGGACGAAATATACAAGATGCCACTTCATAAATTTCGTCCCGAGGCTATTTTAGGTGCTGCGTCACCTTATTATTGGGCCAGGCCCATGTAATTTCGAAATACATAAGTATAGGCTATTTTTAGAGTACGTATGTGTGGGGAAACAAGAGATAGGGTTGATTTCGGACCCCTCCACCAAGGGCCACGAAATTCCCCCCCTCTTCCTCCATATATACAGCCCTTAGGGCATCGTTTAGACTGCGGGTTTTGTTTAGATTAAAAGTTCGCCATAGCTGCAACTTCGCGTACTTCGTTTGTGTTCAACGACCAGACAAAGGCGTCACAGAACCCCACCTTGATCAATAAAGCTTTCATCTTATATTCGCAATATCCAGATTGCAATCTTAGTTTCTTGCTTGTTCTTCGTTTGCTCGCAGGAAACAGACCCTCGTGGTCAGGTTGATCGTGCCCCGGCGTGGTCAATAACCTCTCGGAGTTGGTTTAGCGACTGCTAAGGCGCGACGTCCTCGCACGTTCGTAGTCGGATCGTCAAAGTCGACTTCCACCAAAGCGAAATCCACCTTCTCATCGAAAGACGGGACACCTTTGCCTCTATCAAGTGGTATCAGATTTCCAGGTTGCTCGGTGAGATTTTACAGTTTTTCGTAGTTTAGATCGAGTCTGTTCTTCATACCTACAGTCCACGAAAAAGCCACACAAAAAAAATTAGGGTTAGTTCATCATATCCGAACCAATCTGAGCCTTTGCATAATCTTTTTAGGGTTTTGCTTTGTTGAATTTGCGGTTGCATCGTCGGTCTAGTTGCTGGTCTTAGCGTCTAGTCTTTTAGAGTTTCGAGTTCTGGTCATAAGTTGTCACGCCGCCGCCGCACCATCATCATCGCCCCTGCCATCTACCACCACCGCTTATCCGCCACCGCTCCGAATCCGTATCCATATACCACCACCAATCCGTGCCCATATACCACCACCGATCCATATCCATATACTACCACCGCTACCACCACCGCTGCCATATACCACCACCATATATCCACCACCAATCCGAGTTCCTTGCTTATTAGGGTTGTTTTCGAGATCCATCTAGATTCCGATTCGTGTTTCCTTGCTCCGTTTAGGCCCAAAATTTTTCGAAAACGCATTTTTCGAAAATTTTTCTGGCTATCCTATTTTTAGGTGTTTCTGAGTGTTTTGAGACACGTGCCATTATAGGAAGTTTTTTTTGACCCGTTTCCAGTTTTTGGATCCGGGCAGTCGAAAAAAAAAAAATTGGTCGAAAAATTTCGTGCCCATCCTGTCAGTTTGAGCTAGGAAGAGTTTTGAGACACTCGCCATTATAGTGATTTTTCGCAAAAAAAACAGCGCAAAAGAAAAAAAAGAGCGCAAAAAAAAAGAGCGAAAAAAAAATTCAGAATGTGCTTTTCCCTTGTTTACGTGCCACGCCGTGATTTTGTTGGTGTTCTAGGCTCGCGTCTCTAGCACAGTCTAGCCTAGGACCAGCACAGTACCGTCGTTGAGCGTTTATTCAACTTTGCATCTCTGAATTGATTATTGCTGACCCTTTTTGCTACCATACTATAAGCCTTCCCAGCTCCACATACATCTACGTCGTGTGTTCGGCTCTCCCTGGTAATCGCTCTATCCACGCTTTGAGAGTTTTTGACTACAACGGTTCCGATCACCGCCTGCTGCTGGGTAAGAACTGGTAAGAATTTGAGATTTGCTTGACGGATTTGTGATACACCACCACCACTTCTTAGTAGTCTGTAGGATCATATTCTTGTGTGTTTCTATTGCTGCTAACCATGCCAGGATCACAAGCCGACGAGATTGACTGGGAGAACTTATCGAACAAGGAGCTTCATGATAAGTTTCAGCAAATGATGACTGAACAGGTACAAGATGTGCTGAACAATTTTGAAGAGGCCACGGAGAAGATCACTGGCCTTGAGAAGACGTTCGAAACAAAGCTCGATAACAGATTTAATGAACTGCTTGCGCGTCTTCCACCACCGGCTGCACCTGTCGCACCTCTGCAACAACAACAACTACGCCCCCTTCCGAATCAGTATGGACGAGCACAGCGTGTTCCTATTGAGACAGGACAAACTTCTGGTGCCGCTGCTACTGCTGTTGGTGCTTCTTTGGCTCCTGCTAGTGCTCCTGCTGGTACCCAGGAGGATGATGAGTATGCGGGTGATTATGAGGATGAGGTTGATCAAAATCAGATCTACGAGCAGCCACCAGCACCACAACCAGCAGGTCGACCTCAGGTATATATTCGTCATGGTAGGCCTGCACCACCACCTCAGGTACGAGATGATGTCCATATTCCTAAACTGAAATTGAATATTCCACCATTTGAGGGTAGATATGTTCCTGATATATATCTTACTTGGGAGTTAGAAACTGAACAACGATTTACATGTTTACAATATCCTGAGGAGAGACGAGTTGCTGCTGCTGTTTGTGCTTTCACTAGTTTTGCATGTGTATGGTGGTCTGAACATTGTAGATTATATCCTATTCCAACTACTTGGGCTGCTTTGAAAACTGCTATGCGTACGCGTTGGGTTCCACCATATTATCAACGTGAATTGCTTCAAAAATTGCAGCGTTTAAGACAAGGAAAAAATTCTGTAGAAGAATATTATCAGGAATTACAAACTGGCATGATTAGATGTGGTATTGTTGAGGAGAATGAAGCTATGCTTGCACGTATTCTGGGTGGATTAAATAGAGAGATTCAGACCATTCTAGACTATAAGGAGTATACTAATATCACTCGTTTATTCCATCTTGCTTGTAAAGCTGAACGTGAAGTGCAGGATCGACAAGCATTGGGGCGAACTAACTTTTCTGCAGGCCGACCTTCATCATGGACACCACGTGCATCTTCTACTTCAACTGCACCAGCACCTCCATCCGGTGCCACCTCCAGCCGTGATACAAGAAAACAGGCACAACCACCATTATCTGCCAAGAGCACACCTGCGGGGCCTGCACAGCGTTCTTCTTCTTCCATGGCATCAACAGGGCACACAAGTGATATTATTTGTCGTCGTTGTAAGGGAGGAGGTCATTATGCGAGGGAATGCAAATCTCCGCGTGTGATGATTGCTACTGCGGATGGTGGATATGAGTCCGCTAGTGACTATGATGAGGAGACATTGGCTCTTATTACACGTGAAGAACAGGGTGGAGATGATTCTGATCATGAGACGCAATACATGGCTCCTGAAGACGCTGACAGGTATGAATGTTTAGTTGCTCAACGTGTTTTGAGTGTGCAGGTCACACAAGCTGAGCAAAATCAGAGGCACAATTTGTTCCATACCAAGGGAGTTGTGAAGGAACGTTCTGTGCGCGTCATAATAGACGGAGGGAGCTGCAACAACTTGGCTAGCATGGAGATGGTGGAGAAGCTTTCTCTCACCACAAGACCACATCCACATCCTTACTACATCCAATGGTTCAACAACAGCGGCAAGGTTAAGGTAACACGTACTGTTCGTGTGCATTTTAGTATCTCTACATATGCTGATTATGTTGATTGTGATGTGGTACCTATGCAAGCATGTTCCTTATTACTTGGTAGACCATGGCAATTTGATAAAAATTCTGTACACCATGGTAGAAACAATCACTATACTCTTGTTCATAAGGATAAAAATATTACTTTGCTTCCTATGACACCTGATTCCATTTTGAAAGATGATATTAATAGAGCTAATAAAGCACAACAGGAGAAGAATAAGAGTGAAAATCAGATTGTGGCAAAAGAATTTGAGCAACAAATGAAGCATAATAATAAACCATCTAGTGTTGCTTCTGAAATTAAATTGAAAAGTGCATGTTTATTTGCCACCAAATCTGATATTGATGAGCTAGATTTCAGCAAATCTGTTTGCTATGCTTTTGTGTGCAAAGAGGCATTATTTTCATTCGAGGACGTGCCTTCCTCTTTGCCTCCTGCTGTCACTAACATTTTGCAGTAGTTCGCTGACGTTTTTCCACAAGACGTGCCACCGGGATTACCGCCTATTCGAGGGATTGAGCATCAGATTGACTTAATTCCCGGTGCTTCACTGCCAAACCGTGCACCATAGCGTACCAATCCAGAGGAGACGAAGGAGATTATGCATCAAGTACAAGAGCTTCTCGACAAAGGTTATATACGCGAATCCCTTAGTCCTTGTGCTGTTCCTATTATTCTAGTGCCGAAAAAGGATGGTACATCACGTATGTGTGTTGATTGTAGAGGCATTAATAATATTACTATTCGTTATCGTCATCCTATTCCTAGGCTAGATGATATGCTTGATGAATTGAGTGGCTCTACAATATTCTCCAAAGTTGATTTGCGTAGTGGCTACCATCAAATTCGTATGAAATTGGGAGATGAATGGAAAACAGCATTTAAAACTAAGTTTGGATTATATGAGTGGTTAGTCATGCCTTTTGGATTAACTAATGCACCTAGTACTTTCATGAGATTAATGAACGAAGTTTTATGTGCTTTCATTGGACGATTTGTGGTAGTTTACTTTGATGACATATTGATTTATAGCAGATCTTTGGAGGAACATTTGGAACATTTACGTGCTGTTTTTATTGCTCTACGTGATGCACGTTTGTTTGGTAACCTTGGGAAGTGCACCTTTTGCACCGACCGAGTATCTTTTCTTGGCTATGTTGTTACTCCACAGGGAATTGAAGTTGATAAAGCCAAGATTGAAGCTATTGAGAGTTGGCCGCAGCCCAAAACGGTCACACAAGTGAGGAGTTTTCTTGGCCTCGCTGGATTCTATAGGCGTTTTGTGAGAGATTTCAGCACCATTGCTGCACCTCTCAATGAGCTTACAAAGAAAGATGTGCCTTTTCTTTGGGGTACCGCACAGGAAGAAGCCTTCACGGTATTGAAAGATAAGTTGACACATGCTCCTTTACTCCAACTTCCTGATTTTAATAAGACTTTTGAGCTTGAATGTGTGATAGAGGCAAAGGTGTCCCGTCTTTCGATGAGATGGAGGATTTCGCTTTGGTGGAAGTCGACTTTGACGATCCGACTACGAACGTGCGAGGACGTCGCGCCTTAGCAATCGCTAAACCAACTCCGAGAGGTTATTGACCACGCCGGAGCACGATCAACCTGACCACGAAGGTCTGTTTCCTGCGAGCAAACGAAGAACAAGCAAGAAACTAAGATTGCAATCTGGATATTGCGAATATAAGATGAAAGCTTTATTGATCAAGGTGGGGTTCTGTGACGCCTTTGTCTGGTCGTTGAACACAAACGAAGTACGCGAAGTTGCAGCTATGGCGAACTTTTAATCTAAACAAAACCCAAAGTCTAAACGATGCCCTAAGGGCTGTATATATGGAGGAAGAGGGGGGGAATTTCGTGGCCCTTGGTGGAGGGGTCCGAAATCAACCCTATCTCTTGTTTCCCCACACATACGGACTCTAAATATAGCCTATACTTATGTATTTCGAAATTACATGGGCCTGGCCCAATAATAAGGTGACGCAGCACCTAAAATAGCCTCGGGACGAAATTTATGAAGTGGCATCTTGTATATTTCGTCCAAGGCTTCATGCACCCATTATGGTGGCTTCAAAGTCCTGAAATCATCACTTGTAACTCCGTTCTTGTTTTCCTTGCGCATGCCATCATCTCCATGCTTGTTCTTGCTCCAATGTTCATCCTTCTCCAAGCTAGGCCCTTCATTTGTAAGAAAAACAAATGTATCCAATTTAGGCAGCATCATATTCTCATGAACATTAGAATCATTACCAAGAAACGAAAGTACCTGGTAATTTAGTTGGCGTGCACGAGCTCTAGTAATTGGTCCAGTATGTATGGCAGCAGGGGCTGTGGGTGTAACAATTGTATTGATGTCCTCATCATTGATCTTTGATGGTCTCCAAACCAAATATTTTGAAGTCAAGTTGTGAAAGCATAGTATAGCGACGAGACAATGCATCAGCAATAACATTTTCTTTTCCCTTCTTGTGTTTAATGACATAAGGGAAAGTCTCAATGAATTCAACCCATTTAGCATGTCTACGATTCAGTTTAGCTTGACTTTTAATATGTTTCAAAGATTCATGATCAGAATGTATAACAAATTCTTTGGGCCATAAATAATGTTGCCATGTTTCTAAAGTCCGAACAAGAGCATATAATTCTTTATCATAAGTAGAATAATTCAGACTAGGCCCACTCAATTTTTCAGAAAAGTATGCAACAGGTTTGCCATCTTGTAATAACACACCTCCTAATCCAATTCCACTAGCATCACATTCAAGCTCAAAAGTCTTATTAAAATTAGGAAGTTGGAGTAAAGGAGCATGTGTCAACTTATCTTTCAATACCGTGAAGGCTTCTTCCTGTGCAGTACCCCAAAGAAAAGGCACATCTTTCTTTGTAAGCTCATTGAGAGGTGCAGCAATGGTGCTGAAATCTCTCACAAAACGCCTATAGAATCCAGCGAGGCCAAGAAAACTCCTCACTTGTGTGACCGTTTTGGGCTGCGGCCAACTCTCAATAGCTTCAATCTTGGCTTTATCAACTTCAATTCCCTGTGGAGTAACAACATAGCCAAGAAAAGATACTCGGTCGGTGCAAAAGGTGCACTTCCCAAGGTTACCAAACAAACGTGCATCACGTAGAGCAATAAAAACAGCACGTAAATGTTCCAAATGTTCCTCCAAAGATCTGCTATAAATCAATATGTCATCAAAGTAAACTACCACAAATCGTCCAATGAAAGCACATAAAACTTCGTTCATTAATCTCATGAAAGTACTAGGTGCATTAGTTAATCCAAAAGGCATGACTAACCACTCATATAATCCAAACTTAGTTTTAAATGCTGTTTTCCATTCATCTCCCAATTTCATACGAATTTGATGGTAGCCACTACGCAAATCAACTTTGGAGAATATTGTAGAGCCACTCAATTCATCAAGCATATCATCTAGCCTAGGAATAGGATGACGATAACGAATAGTAATATTATTAATGCCTCTACAATCAACACACATACGTGATGTACCATCCTTTTTCGGCACTAGAATAATAGGAACAGCACAAGGACTAAGGGATTCGCGTATATAACCTTTGTCGAGAAGCTCTTGTACTTGATGCATAATCTCCTTCGTCTCCTCTGGATTGGTACGCTATGGTGCACGGTTTGGCAGTGAAGCACCGGGAATTAAGTCAATCTGATGCTCAATCCCTCGAATAGGCGGTAATCCCGGTGGCACGTCTTGTGGAAAAACGTCAGCGAACTACTGCAAAATGTTAGTGACAGCAGGAGGCAAAGAGGAAGGCACGTCCTCGAATGAAAATAATGCCTCTTTGCACACAAAAGCATAGCAAACAGATTTGCTGAAATCTAGCTCATCAATATCAGATTTGGTGGCAAATAAACATGCACTTTTCAATTTAATTTCAGAAGCAACACTAGATGGTTTATTATTATGCTTCATTTGTTGCTCAAATTCTTTTGCCACAATCTGATTTTCACTCTTATTCTTCTCCTGTTGTGCTTTATTAGCTCTATTAATATCATCTTTCAAAATGGAATCAGGTGTCATAGGAAGCAAAGTAATATTTTTATCCTTATGAACAAGAGTATAGTGATTGTTTCTACCATGGTGTACAGAATTTTTATCAAATTGCCATGGTCTACCAAGTAATAAGGAACATGCTTGCATAGGTACCACATCACAATCAACATAATCAGCATA
The DNA here is from genome assembly GCF_018294505.1 of Triticum aestivum. Classification (NCBI taxonomy): domain Eukaryota; kingdom Viridiplantae; phylum Streptophyta; class Magnoliopsida; order Poales; family Poaceae; genus Triticum; species Triticum aestivum. Next base: position 8,633 of record NW_025229302.1, on the reverse strand, counting down.
TGTAGAGATACTAAAATGCACACGAACAGTACGTGTTACCTTAACCTTGCCGCTGTTGTTGAACCATTGGATGTAGTAAGGATGTGGATGTGGTCTTGTGGTGAGAGAAAGCTTCTCCACCATCTCCATGCTAGCCAAGTTGTTGCAGCTCCCTCCGTCTATTATGACGCGCACAGAACGTTCCTTCACAACTCCCTTGGTATGGAACAAATTGTGCCTCTGATTTTGCTCAGCTTGTGTGACCTGCACACTCAAAACACGTTGAGCAACTAAACATTCATACCTGTCAGCTTCTTCAGGAGCCATGTATTGCGTCTCATGATCAGAATCATCTCCACCATGTTCTTCACGTGTAATAAGAGCCAAAGTCTCCTCATCATAGTCACTAGCGGAGTCATATCCACCATCCGCGGTAGCAATCATCACATGCGGAGATTTGCATTCTCTCGCATAATGACCTCCTCCCTTACAACGACGACAAATAATATCACTTGTGTGCCCTGTTGATGCCATGGAAGAAGAAGAACGCTGTGCAGGCCCCGCAGGTGCGCTCTTGGCAGATAATGGTGGTTGTGCCTGTTTTCTTGTATCACGGCTGGAGGTGGCACCGGATGGAGGTGCTGGTGCAGTTGAAGTAGAAGATGCACGTGGTGTCCATGATGAAGGTCGGCCTGCAGAAAAGTTAGTTCGCCCCAATGCTTGTCGATCCTGCACTTCACGTTCAGCTTTACAAGCAAGATGGAATAAACGAGTGATATTAGTATACTCCTTATAGTCTAGAATGGTCTGAATCTCTCTATTTAATCCACCCAGAAAACGTGCAAGCATAGCTTCATTCTCCTCAACAATACCACATCGAATCATGCCAGTTTGTAATTCCTGACAATATTCTTCTACAGAATTTTTTCCTTGTCTTAAACGCTGCAATTTTTGAAGCAATTCACGTTGATAATATGGTGGAACCCAACGCGTACGCATAGCAGTTTTCAAAGCAGCCCAAGTAGTTGGAATAGGATATAATCTACAATGTTCAGACCACCATACACATGCAAAACTAGTGAAAGCACAAACAGCAGCAGCAACTCCTCTCTCCTCAGGATATTGTAAACATGTAAATCGTTGTTCAGTTTCTAACTCCCAAGTAAGATATATATCAGGAACATATCTACCCTCAAATGGTGGAATATTCAAATTCAGTTTAGGAATATGGACATCATCTCGTACCTGAGGTGGTGGTGCAGGCCTACCATTACGAATATATACCTGAGGTCGACCTGCTGGTGGTGGTGCTGGTGGCTGCTCGTAGATCTGATTTTGATCAACCTCATCCTCATAATCGCCCGCATACTCATCATCATCCTGGGTACCAGCAGGAGCAGTAGCAGGAGCCAAAGAAGCACCAACAGTAGTAACAGCGGCACCAGAATTTTGTCCTGGCACAATAGGAACACGCTGTGCTCGTCCATACTGATTCGGAAGGGGCCGTAGTTGTTGTTGTTGCAGAGGTGCGACAGGTGCAGCCGATGGTGGAAGACGCGCAAGCAGTTTGATGAGGACATCAATACAATTGTTACACCCACAGCCCCTGCTGCTATACATACTGGACCAATTACTAGAGCTCGTGCACGCCAACTAAATTACCAGGTACTTTCGTTTCTTGGTAATGATTCTAATGTTCATGAGAATATGATGCTGCCTAAATTGGATACATTTGTTTTGCTTACAAATGAAGGGCCTAGCTTGGAGAAGGATGAACATTGGAGCAAGAACAAGCATGGAGATGATGGCATGCGCAAGGGGAACAAGAACGGAGTTACAAGTGATGATTTCAGGACTTTGAAGCCACCATAATGGGTGCATGAAGCCTTGGACGAAATATACAAGATGCCACTTCATAAATTTCGTCCCGAGGCTATTTTAGGTGCTGCATCACCTTATTATTGGGCCAGGCTCATGTAATTTCGAAATACATAAGTATAGGCTATTTTTAGAGTCCGTATGTGTGCGGAAACAAGAGATAGGGTTGATTTCGGACTCCTCCACCAAGGGCCACGAAATTCCCCCCCTCTTCCTCCATATATACAGCCCTTAGGGCATCGTTTAGACTTTGGGGGATTTGTTTAGATTAAAAGTTCGCCATAGCTGCAACTTCGCGTACTTCGTTTGTGTTCAACGACCAGACAAAGGCGTCACAGAACCCCACCTTGATCAATAAAGCTTTCATCTTATATTCGCAATATCCAGATTGCAATCTTAGTTTCTTGCTTGTTCTTCGTTTGCTCGCAGGAAACAGACCCTCGTGGTCAGGTTGATCGTGCCCCGGCGTGGTCAATAACCTCTCGGAGTTGGTTTAGCGACTGCTAAGGCGCGACGTCCTCGCACGTTCGTAGTCGGATCGTCAAAGTCGACTTCCACCAAAGCGAAATCCACCTTCTCATCGAAAGACGGGACACCTTTGCCTCTATCATAGCGGTGGTGGTATATGGATACAGATTGGTGGTGGTATATGGATGCAGATTGGTGGTGGTATATGATATGGATTCAGAGCGGTGGCGGATAAGCAAAAGTGGTAGATGGGCGATGATGATGGTGCGGCGGCGGCGTGACAACTTATGACCAGAACTCGAAACTCTAAAAGACTAGACTCTAAGACCAGCAACTTGACACGACGATGCAACCCCAAATTCAACAAAGCAAAAACCCTAAAAAGATTATGCAAAGGCTCAGATTGGTTCGGATATGATGAACTAACCCTAATTTTTTTCTGGCTTTTTCGTGGACTGTAGGTATGAAGAACAGACTCGATCTAATCTACAAAAAACTGTAAAATCTCACCGAGCAACCTGGAAATCTGATACCACTTGATAGAGGCTAAGGTGTCCCGATGTTTCGATGAGATGGTGGCTATCATTTTCTGTGGGAGTCGACCTTGACGATCCGACTACGAACGTGCGAGACGTCGCGCCTTAGCAATCACTAAACCAACTTCCGAGGGTTATTGACCACGCCGGAGCACGATCAACCTGACCACGAGGGTCTGTTTCCTGCGAGCAAACGAAGAACAAGCAAGAAACTGAGATTGCAATCGGGATATTGCAAATATAAGATGAAAGCTTTATTGATCAAGGTGGGGTTCTGTGACGTCTTGGTCTGGTCGTTGGACACAAACGAAGTACGCGAAGTTGCAGCTATGGCAAACTTTTAATCTAAACAAAACCCAAAGTCTAAACGACGCCCTAAGGGCTGTATATATGGAGGAAGAGGGGGGAATTTCGTGGCCCTTGAGGGTGGGGTCCGAAACCAACCCTAACTCTTGTTTCCCCACACATACGGACTCTAAAAATAGCCTATACTTAAGTATTTCGAAATTACATGGGCCTGGACCATTAATAAGGTGACGCAACACCTAGAATAGCCTATGGACGAATATTATGAAGTGGCATCTTGTATATTTTGTCCAAGGCTTCATGCACTCCTTATGGCGGCTTCAAAGTCCTAAAATCATCACTTGTAACTCCGTTCTTGATCCCCTTGCACATGCCATCAACTCCATGCGTGTTCTTGCTCCAATGTTCATCCTTCTCCAAGCTAGGCCCTTCATTTGTAAGCAAAACAAATGTATCCAATTTAGGCAGCATCATAATCTCATGAACATTAGAATC
>NW_025229302.1:0-3609 GCF_018294505.1 Triticum aestivum | reverse complement strand
GGACGATGACAAACTCCGGCGACGAAGCTTCGGCCGGCGAGATGCGAAGCGACGAGGTGGTGGCTACGAGCGACGTGGGGAGCAGAGAGACGGCGAGGTCGAACGAGGAGCCTCGAGGGCTTTTATAGGCAAGGTGAGGGCGCTCGGGAATCTCAGATAAGCCTCATCCATGGGGCTTCGCCGGCGGTTGTGGGCGGGTGCGCTTGCGGCTTGTCCCGTGCGGCGCGGCGGGAGGTTGGGGACGACATGGGGAGCGGGCCCCACTGGCAGCGGCGGTGGGAGAGAGCAAGCGAGGGGGAGGCGCGGGCGGTTGAGCGACGCGAAGGCCTTCGGGCGTTGGGGCTCCGCGTCGGGCCGAATTTGGCCATGGGCCGGTTGGGTGCTCCTAGGCCGAACAGTGTTTCGGTCCAGGCGGTGTTTTTTTACAGAACAAAAACTACAACAGAGCAAAAATAAAAATAAAATAAAATAAAAATTACATAGGCATATTATATACCAAAATGCTCAGAAAAATACCAAGAATAAGATGAACTATTTTCCAAGTTCAAATAGATTACATAGAAAATCATAAAATTCAAACAATGCTAGTTTTGCATTTAAAACCAATAAAAACATTTTTAAAACACCAAAATGATTTCAAATTTATTTTCTCCTAATTTTCTATTGTAGGGAATCATTTTACCTTATTTCCGTTTATTTATTTTTAGGAGAAAAATATTTTGAATAGAAACTCAAATAACTCCCAAATGGATTTGAATTTGGCATTTCAAACAACTTCAAATGGAAAATGAGTTTCAAATAACTTCAAAGTGACTTCCAATTTATTTCTTTGAAACTTCCAACTCTCTTTCTTCAAATATGAAGAAGTCATTTTATCTTCCCTCATGAACTCATTGAGCTGCTTAAAGTTTCTAGATTTAAAAATATTTCAGATGGAAATTCAAATCATTTTCGGACCCCTTTTCATTTCTTTAAATGGAAGAAGTCATATTATCTTCACTCTAGGGTTTTGTAATGAAATGAATTTTGAACTCAGGGAGATCAAAATGCAAGATGAAAAGTTTTGGGAAAGTCCTTTTATTCCCTCTCATTCAACTTTCAAAAAGTTTTCAATTTGCAATCATATTCACACAATCAATCACACAACAATAAAACAAACAATCACAATAATTTATTTAATATAACATTCCAAAATTTAGAATTTTGGGATGTTACAAACTACCACCCTTAAAATGAATCTCGTCCTCGAGATTCGGAGAGGCTAGAAAGAAGGTTAGGTTTGGGGGGGATGTCCTTGAAAATCCATTAATCCACACAAGGTATGGGGTGCTACCACCCTTAGAAGCATGGTCACGGTTCCAGCAACACTCATGTACTCCATCTTTTGCATTGATGGTGTTGGTCTTCTCATATTCTCCGAGATAACTCCTTCACTTTTGCTCTTCTGGTAAGGGCATGGCCTTTTCCTCAAAATCAGGAGTCCTTGCATCAAAATAGGATCCTTCCGAGACTTGACAGGCCTGGCGCCAATGCTAAAAAACTATTGAAAACCTCATGGTGGTCGACAATTACTGGTTCCTCCTGCAGAAAATGGGTGTGGGTTGAATCTCACCGTATAACATACGATTGGCAACGGGTGCCCGTACAGGGTTTCCATCATCCTGCCATTCTAAGGTTTTTGGCTTATCGTGTCGACACTCCTCTAGGGTTTTAAGGCTCTCTTGATGAGGACATCAATACCATTGTTACACCCACAACCCCTGCTGCTATACATACTGGACCAATTACTAGAGGTCGCACACGCTAATTGAATTATCAGGTACTTTCGTTTCTTGGTAACGATTCTAATGTTCATGAGAATATGATGCTGCCTAAATTGGATACATTTGTTTTGCTTACAAATGAAGGGCCTAGCTTGGACAAGAAAGATGAACCTTGGAGCAAGTTCAAGCATGGAGATGATGGCATGCGCAAGGGGAACAAGAACGGAGTTACAAGTGATGATTCCAGGACTCTGAAGCCACCATAATGAGTGCATGAAGCATGGGACGAAATATACAAGATGCCACTTCATAAATTTCGTCCAGAGGCTATTCTAGGTGCTGCGTCACCTTATTATTGGGCCAGGCCCATGTATTTTCGAAGTACTTAAGTATAGGCTGTTTTTAGAGTCCGTATGTGTGGGGAAACAAGAGTTAGGGTTGAGTTCGGACCCCTCCACTAAGGGCCACGAAATTCCCCCTCTCTCCTCCATATATATACAGCCCTTAGGGCATCGTTTAGACTTTGGGTTTTGATTAGATTAAAAGTTCGCCATAGCTGCAACTTCGCGTACTTCGTTTGTGTCCAACGACCAGACCAAGACGTCACATAACCCACCTTGATCAATTAAGCTTTCATCTTATATTCACAATATCCAGATTGCAATCTCAGTTTCTTGCTTGTTCTTCATTTGCTCACAAGAAACAGACCCTCGTGGTCAGGTGTAACACCCTCGATGCGGCTATATCTCCCACGTGTCGAAGCACGACTTAGAGGCATAACCGCATTGAAAGCAATGTCGCAAGTGAGGTAATCTTCACACAACCCATGTAATATATAAGTGAAAAAGATACATAGTTGGCTTACACTCGCCACTTCACACAATACATGAATAAAGCATTACATCATCCAGATCCAAACAAGGTCCGACTACGGAACCAAAATAAAAGAAGACTACCCCAAATGCTACACAGATCCCTGATCGTCCCGACTGGGCTCCACTACCGATCAACTGGAAACGGAACAACATAACGAACACGATCTTCATCGATCTCCTCCTTGAGCTTGGTTGCGTCACATGCACGGTTCAACGGCACCTACAAACTGGTTTTGGAAGTATCTGTGAGTCACGGGGACTCAGTGATGAGGACATCAATACCATTGTTATACCCACAGCCCCTACTGCTACATATACGGGACCAATTACTAGAGCTCGCGCACGCCAATTAAATTATCAGGTACTTTCATTTCTTGGTAATGATTCTAATGTTCATGAGAATATGATGCTGCCTAAATTGGATACATTTGTTTTGCTTACAAATGAAGGGCCTAGCTTGGAGAAGGATGAACATTGGAGCAAGAACAAGCATGGAGATGATGGCATGCGCAAGGGGAACAAGAACGGAGTTACAAGTGATGATTTCAGGACTTTGAAGCCACCATAATGGGTGCATGGAGCCATGGACGAAATATACAAGATGCCACTTCATAAATTTCGTCCCGAGGCTATTATAGGTGCTGCGTCACCTTTTTATTGGGCCAGGCCCATGTAATTTCGAAATACATAAGTATAGGCTATTTTTAGAGTCCGTATGTGTGGGGAAACAAGAGATAGGGTTGATTTCGGACCCCTCCACCAAGGGCCACGAAATTCCCCCTCTCTTCCTCCATATATACAGCCCTTAGGGCACCGTTTAGACTTTGGGATTTGTTTAGTTAAAAGTTAGCCAGTGCAACTTCGTGTACTTCGTTTGTGTCCAACGACCAGACCAAGACCGCTTACGGATCCCCACCATTATCAATACTTCATATATATTCGCAATATTCAGATTGCTTTATCATATTCTT
>NW_025229301.1:20428-25040 GCF_018294505.1 Triticum aestivum | reverse complement strand
AAAGAAAGAACATTTTCCTGACGTTGATAATTCCAGGGCCCAACTATCCGGGGAAAATATGATTGTGTACATGCAACCGTTTAAGGTCGAATTGCAAGAAGCCTGGGATAATGGGTTCAAGACATACGACGCCTATAGCAAACGGAACTTCATAATGCGTGTCTGCTACATGTACTCGACGCATGACTTGCCGGTGTATGCGCTATTTGTTGGCTGGTGTGTGCATGGAAGGTTCCCGTGCCCCACATGCAAGGGATCTCTTGAGTTACGTTGGCTTCAGGCCGGTCGCAAGTTTTCTTGCTTCGACATGCATAGACAGTTCCTGGATCCTCGCCATAAGTTCAAGAAAGACAAGAAGAACTTCATCAGAGGTAGAGTTGTCAAAAACTCTGCACCACCTGCGTTGGCAGGCCAACAGACCCTGGATCAGTTAAATGCTCTCGAGCCAGATTCAGAGCGTCCAGGGTACTTCAAGGGGTATAATTCTAAGCATGCCTAGACTCACAAAACATGCTTATGGGATCTGCCTTACTTCAAAGACCTCCTTTGCCCACACAACATCGACGTGATGCACACTGAGAAGAATATCGCCGAGGCATTTTTTGGTACATTGTTCGGCATAGATGGGAAGTCAAAGGATAATACTAAGGCTAGAGTCGATCTGGAGGCACTATGTGATAGGTTGTTACAAAACATGAAAGAACCGAAAGGAAAGCAGAACTGGACAAAGCCAAAGGCATGGTTCTATCTTGGAAGGCCAGCTATGAGGGAAATTATCTTGTGGGTGAAAATGCAGTTGATGTTCCCCGATGGGTATGCATCGAATCTAAAGAGGGGAGCAAGTCTTGATAAATTGAAGATATTTGGTCTCAAGAGTCATGATTGGCACATACGGATTGAGCGGGTAATGTCGGTGATGTTGCGTGGCTTCATCCCTGAGGATGAATGGCTAGTACTGGCAGAACTCAGCTATTTCTTCCGTGTTCTTTGTGCGAAAGAACTATTGCCTGGCGTGCTAGAAGAAATGGAAGAGTTGGCGCCGAAGTTGATCTGCAAGTTAGAGAAGATCTTTCCACTGGGCTTCTTTAATCCAATGCAGCATTTGATTTTGCATCTCCCGACCGAGGCAATATTGGGGGGGCCCGTGCAAAATCGTTGGTGCTACCCAACCGAGAGGATGCAGAAGACGCTTCGAGAAAAATGTAAAAATAAACGTAGAATTGAAGCATCGATGGCTGAGGCATTCATCACTGAGGAGGCGACAAACTTCGTGACAGCACACTACGAAGCCAAAAATCGTCATTTGCATAATCCGAAGCCTCGGTACAATGCTGAGGACCCTAAAAAGGGTGGATCCAACCTCAGCCTATTGAAAGGGAATCTCGCACCAGCCAGTGTTTCAAATACAGTATCTTTGGATAATGAAGAATGGCGGAGCATTTCGTTGTATATCTTCAACAACCTGATAGAAGTGCGGCCGTACATCGAGTAAGTTCTCGGTACATTGTTTTGCAACTTCTATTTCCTTTGAACTGCTCTTATTCCTGGATATTTGATACAGTCGATACGTCGCCATATTCTCATATGGAGCGGTGATCCAAAAGGATTTCGTCGAAGAGTATGAGCTTCTCGCAAAGCAAGGAGGCGGCTATCCCGGTTTCATCTCTTGGTTCAAACAAACGGTAATTTCTATTAGACAATTTCATTTCATTCGCTAATTTGTGCGTAATGCAACAATTCTTTCATATTAAACTTGTAGGCTAATTCAGAGTCTATGGACGCCGAATTGAGACAAGTCACTAATGGTTTTCACTATAAGGTTCGTTCATTTGACAAATACGACATCAACAGGTATTGCTTTCGTACCTATGGCAAAGGGCTATCTATGGCTGACCAAAAGTCTACAATTTTTTTTGTATCTGCTATTGGCGAAGGAGGTACCGAGTATTATGGGAGAGTTGAAGCAATTTATGAACTTCTATTCTATGGTGAAAACCCACCGAATGTCGTAGTCTTCAAATGTTATTGGTTTCAGCCGAAGGAGACTAGAAGGACTCATGAACATATAGGGCTAGTTGAAATCAACCAAAGCACCCATTTAGATGTTCCTGATGTCTATATTATGGCTCAATAGGCGACCCAAGTATTCTATCTACCGTGGGCCTACCAAACTAATCCAAATCTGAAAGGTTGGGATGTCATTTATGAAGTGCCGCCACGTGCTAGACTTTCTCCCCCAAAGGAAGAGGATTATGAACCTCACATTAACCTAGACACATATGAAGGAGAATTCTTTCAAGAGACACGTCTTTCCAAAAAGAATTTCAAGAACCGATATAATTCACCCCAACATATTGAAGTAGACATCGACAGTGAATCCGACATCACCCCAGAGGAGGAACAAGAAGAGCCAGAACAAGAAGAGGTTACTGCTGCGGATGACCTGTCAATGCTTGACCGATTACGTCAAGGTGGCCTTCCACATGTTGATGCCACTGAACCCTATTAGCCCGTCATTGATTATAGTGATGATGATGATTATGGATTTATTGATGATACTGATCGAGATTATTAGTAGTGTCAGGTAATCAATTTTTTATGTTGTACTTGATGATGATACACTTAAGTGATATACATATTATTATTCATGTCGGTATCTTTTTAATGTTGTACTAATTTCGTTTACTCTTTGTCATGGCAGGTGTTGAAAGATGGAAGGGTAGCCGACTGAGGCCAAGGACAAACGTGCCCAAATTGAAGGTGTCCCACACCATCAAGGTAGCTCCAGCTTAGATCAGTTCGGGCGGAACTGGGTATGTGGTTTGCTTCATGATTAATGCAATTCATTCATCATGCTAGCTTGAGTCCTTTAATTACTAATTTACTTTGTGTCTCTCTTTCAGGAATGCTACAATAAGACGGATAAGGTGCCAGAGGGGTACGACATGTATGCCATGGCCCACACTGCCTCTTACAAGAAAGTCAAGGGTAAGGTGAGGAAAGGGGGGACTTTAACCCGAGCCAGATTCCCATTGATCCAGAGCAGGTGATGATATCTGGTGGCGGGATGTCCCGTGGCTCCATAGCCATTGATCCAGAGATTGCTCCTGAGACCACGGTGAGTTTAATTTGAATGGACGTTACTTGCTAGTCTTAACATTTGAGTGTTATCATGCTAACGAAACATTGGAAATGATCTTTGGTGTAGCGTAATTCCAGACAAGCATCACACGATCCTTCTTCAGCTACTGGCACGAGCCAGCCCGCTCCTACACCTCCATGATCACGGTAAGTTTCTCTAGTTTTTGGCTTAACAAATTCATAAAGACCTAGAATTAGCTTTATTTCCTCCAATATGCTTACCTTAATGACCTAGAGTTAGCTTCTTTTCCTCCAAAATGACTTAATAAGCTTACTGACCTCCAAAACCAGCCATTTTACCTAACTTAGCTCTAAAACGATCTATACTTAGCTTTGTTACCTCCAAAATGACCTAAGTTAGTTATAATATGCTTAGTAAACTAGGTTTGCTCAATAATGACATGTACTTAGCTTACTTATGTAAAAAACTGCATAATTAGCTTAATTAGCTCATAAACGATCCATTTTACCTAAGTTAGCTCTAAAATGACCTATTTTACCTTAGTTAGCTCATAAACGATCCATTTTACCCAAGTTAGCTTTAAAATGACCCATTTTACCTAGATTATCTCCAAAATGATCCATTTTACCTAGATTATCTCCAAAATGATCCATTTTACCTACGTTAGCTATAAAATGACCCATTTTACCTACGTTAGCTCCAACATGACCCATTTTACCTACGTTGGCTCCAAAATGACCCATTTTACCTACGTTAGCTCCAAAATGAACCATCTTACCTACGTTAGCTCTAAAATGATGCATTTTACCTAAGTTAGCTCATAAACGATCCATTTCACCTAAGTTACCTCACAAACGATGGTGTGCTTCTTCTTCTAGTCTTCTTCTTCTAGTCACATTTTCCTAACTTTCTTATTTTCCATTTTGCAGATTTCATTCACTTCTCGAAAGCTAGCTTGCTATGATGGAGTGCTTGTTTTTTATTTCATTCTCTTCTGGTATTCTTCTAGCTTGCTACGATGGAACTTGCTATCTTGATGAAACTTTGCATTGTAATATGTATGTGCAACTTCCTAATGGTTGCAACTTATGTGTATGTCTAACTTGCTATGTATGAATGGATGGAACTATATATGTATGTACGATGAAACTTATGTGCTGGATATGTGATATGTTTGCTGTTAAATAGCCCTGTGAAATATATCTATATATGTCATATATATTTGCTGTGAAAATTGTTGGATTTAAAAAAACAGAAAAAGAGCCAATATGAAGGTTCTTTGCCGTCTGCCACCGATGGCAATGGGCTCTTTGTCGTCAGCCGTGGATGGCAAAGAAGCCACGTGGCAGCCAACTATGCTTCCTGGGAGCTGACCCATTTGGTCAGTTTGCCAATAGTGACAGACGGCAAAGAGTAAATAATTTTTCCTTCAGCGGCGGACGGCAAAGGCCTGCCGTGTAGTGATGTCTAGCTGACATCATACGACGGACGGCAAAGGCAGGACAAATT
>NW_025229301.1:7819-19186 GCF_018294505.1 Triticum aestivum | reverse complement strand
GATTAACATCCAATGGTCACTTCTGCTAGAATCATTTGTGGACTAACTTGACAAAGCCAAAGTACACGTCAACCTAGTAGACCCACAAGTCAGCCTCCAAATCTGCCCCAAACAGCATATAGCCCGAAATTTCTAGCCAGATTCAAATTAATTTTAAATCTAAATATACCTTAATTTTAATTCAATGAAATTTTACCCGCACAAAAACAATGAAATTTAAAATATCAAAATTCTAAAGAAAACATTATTTTGGAACTAATTGCCTGTTTGCTGTATTTTTTCATTTTACAACCCATTTCTTATTACTTATAGCCCATTTCTTATTACTTATAGCCCATTTTCTGGATAAAATGCATCCCTCCTCGTCTTGAAAGATTTCCGGCCCAGCAGGGCGTAGAAAAACAAGTAGGCCTATGCTGGTTATTCTGCAAAAAACAAAATAGCTGGCTAGCCATTTTTCAGAATGGAAAAAAACAAACTGGGTTGGTCATGTGCTAAACATATGAAATAAAAGCCTGGGCTAGACGGGCCACGGGTCCCGCACAAGCCAGTTGATACCCTTCTCCGTCCTGAAAAAACAAAATTACTGCACGCTGCTGGGTCCCTACTATCATCATCACCATGTACAGTCATCTCCTTATTCCTCTCGGTTGTTGACCATGTTGACAACATCGGAGGGCGGCGCTGCGGCGAGCGAACCAAGGCAGAGGACGATGGTGATGCCTCGGATGGGAACGAACAGGAGCCGGGGAAGATCACAGCCAGCCATGGGAGGCGGGAGCAGGCGGTCCCGCCGGCGCTGGTTTGACTTTGGCGGCTCGAGGAAGAAGAGACTGAAGAAACGCGGCAGATGTTGAATGTCAATCCAACGGTCAAGGTTGGCACAATCGTTCGTTGACTAAGCGGAAACCAAGTAGCATACTTTTTTATATATAGGAAGAAAATTGTGAGGAAAATGCGTTCGTCTGCCATCCTCCTCACAAGGAATGTTCGCCACATAAGTTACTAGCACCCTTTGTTTTCAACCGAGAAGTCTTGGGTTCGAGTCCCAGGAACTCTCAACTTTGTCCTCCTTCCTTCCTCGCAAAAAAGGGAAAGAAAATCAAAGACTTGGGAAGGCGTACAGAACAAGCTAGTGTACCAGTAAAGAGACGTTGCCGAGTTTTAGAAAAAAAAGAGACGTGCTCCTGTAGCTGGTTTGAATCCAAACCTAGACTATGAATATATATGGTGCTATGCTACTCTACAAGTAATGAAACTAACATATCCAACGTTCGCTTCTCCTCTTCTCTACTTACTCTGCCTAGCATCAGAAGCTCTAGCCGCAGCAACCATGTCCGCTGGCTGCTCGTCCACCTGCTCTTCAGCAGCCAAAAACCATATATGCGCCAAGTCGCCACCCATACCATCGCCTGTGGGTCTCATCACACCCCCACCGACACGCGCACCGCAGCCGATTGCTCATCGCAACCCGCTGTCGTTGGTGTGGTGCCACTGCTGCAAATGACGTAGAGTCATCCATCGCGTCTCAACCACAATCCGCAACCCTGGCCGAGTCTTCTACAAATTCCCGAATCATGGGGTAATAATATGTTTAAGTGTTGTTCTGCTGCTTTCAGTTGCTGATTTTTTTAATAGTTTGGTTGATGATCTTCCAATTTGATTCGTGCAGAAAAGGGAAGATTCATGTGATTTGTATTTCTGGGAAGTTGCTGATGTGGGGGAATGCAACTACCCTGATTATTTGGTTAACCGAGGAATCCCAATACCAGCAGGTTGGAGTGTTGGACAAGTAACTGAAGGAATGGCAGAAGAGGAAGATGCAGAGAAGAAGGTTAAAGATGCAGTTCCTCTGATCATGGCCAAGCAACAGCTGCTGAACGGCCTTGACAGCAATGAGGAGATGAAAGAGCTTGTGATGATAATGGGCAAAATCAATGTGCTCTGTAGGATGATTGTCTCTTTATTTGCAGTGTATGTAGCAATCGTGATGTATTCAGTGGCTACGACATGAGCACTTTACTGAAACTAGTAATGAATGAAACCTGTGTAGTTGGCTGGGCGTAGTGTTGTGAACATCTAATGATTTCTATTAACGGAAATCAGGGGGTATCCCCTTTTGCTCATAAATAAATAAATAGCAGAGGCCCTGTCGGGTCAGCTTTGTTCTCATTTGAAGACGTCGAGCAAATTGCAGTCCAACAACAAACTATGTCATCAAATTCAAGTTTCACAGCCAAATATGAGTACAACTAAACAACAATGTCATCATGTTTTAGTTGTCATACAATCACCAAACACAAATCAGCATACATAATAAGTGATGTTCTCAAAGCAAAATACTAAACAACATGTTCATCAGGTTTTAGTTGTCATAGCAAACACAATTTCACATAGTAGATAAAAACGTCTTTTGACAGGCAAATACGACAAAAGTAATGTAATCATCATCCGCAGCAGCAGCGTCAACATCTTCGCCATGTGTATCAGTCTGAATTGTAATTCCCCATGGTGTCATCTTCTTCTTCGTCCTTAACGTCCTCGAACGTTGTCTTCTTCTTGATCAACTCTTGTATGTCGACAACACGACAGGCAATCTTTTCGCCGGCGTCATTGACGTGATGGTTCTCAAAGATATTAGGAACATATGTGTTATCTTGTACATCAGGAGCAGTGTAAGCATCATCTTGTTGTGCAACTTCATTAAACGAATTCCTCTGCTCAAACCTTTGCAATACTCTCCAGTCATCGCTATGTGCAAATGTGTCTTCTAAGAAAAATATCTTTGTTGCTTGATTTGCCAAAATAAAAGGCTCATTGGTCTGGTACACCTCCTTGACATTGATGGATTTGAAATAATCATCAGCTCTGGGTTTTGCAATCCTAGAAAATAGGTTATACCAACGACAGCACAACAGAACCACACACCGGTGATCCTCGAAACTGGAGATATACTGCAACTGAACAATGTCTGTTATGTTAGCATACATTTCAGTTGTCTCTTTGTCATATGTATCCGTTCTCATGATGGCACTGTTTTGTGTCTTCCTGCCTTCGTCTCGTGCAAAAGTGTTGTAGCGCACATCTCCAACAACGCAAGATTCATAATGTCTAACCCGAGTATCAGGACCCATTGCTAGTGAGTAAAGGGCATCATCAACTGCCTGCCCATCCTCCCGCATCTTCGTAACCTATGGTTAGAAAATAGACAAGTTGATCATCTTATGTACTCAATATATTAAAAAAACTGGCAGTGCACTTCAAAAGCTTACATGGTTCTTGAACCATTTTGCAAATCCCGCCATAACCAGCTTGTCAATGTTTCTTGGATTTTGCGGTAGTAAATCCTATTTGTAGATGTTGCACAACATAGTCATCGCGTCAAACATCTAAATATATAAGAATGCGTTGCAAGTTTAGTAGATTACGATGTATAAGCTGCAGTATTGCACTTACTTGATATATGGTATTATCTCAGGACAGTTATTCAACACATACCAAACCATTTTGTCCAAATCTTTAGGTTTGTCCTCTTGTCGACTCTTCCCTGTAACTCGAACAGAATAATCGAAAACATTGAGCCCGGGATTGTCTTCACCCACCTCTTTGCTAAGCTGATCAGTTGTTTCAATGTATTTTGAGCAGAATGTCAACGCTTCTGTAGCAATGTAGGCCTCTGCAATGGAACCCTCGGGTCTAGCTCTGTTCCTAACATAGCCCTTGAAAGTGCCTAGTCGCCTTTCAATAGGGTACATCCATCCATACTGTACTAGACCTCTAAGTAGTGCCTCATCAGGTAGATGAACAGCCAAATGCACCATCTCACATCAAAGAAGGCTGGAGGATATATCTTCTCATGGTAGCATAGGATAGTTGGTATCTTGTCTCTAAGACGCTCTAAAGCATCTATCCTGATATTTCTACTGTAGAGTTCCCTGAAGAATTGTCCCAACTCTGCAACTGCTCTGTATAAGTCAGGGCGGCCCAATCCTCTAAGGATAACAGGTAAAACCCTTTGAAGTAGGACGTGGCAGTCATGAGTTTTCAACCCTTGTACCTTGTTTCCATCTTCACTGACTCTCCTTTCAGGGTTGGAAGCAAATCCATGTGGGAATCTCACACGTCACAAGACCTCGCAGAATTCTTTTCTTTTTACCTTGTCCAAGACGTACACATCTGGTGCCATATCCCGTGGTTTACCTTCATCCTACACCTGCAAATCCTTTCTGATACCCAGGTGTGTCAAATCAATCCTAGATTTTAAGATATCTTTCATCTTGCCTTCAATATTAAGAACTATGCCGATAATGTTGTCACATATATTTTTCTCGATGTGCATCACATCAAGATTATGCCGCAGATCCAAATCTTTCCAATACTCCAAGTCCCACAAAGTGGACCTCCGGGTAAACAATAATCTCTCTTCTGCCTTGCCATGCTTCCTTTTCCCTCTACCATTACTAGGATGGTTTCCTGGTGTAATATGCCTGACCTTCTCTAATTCCACTTGCAACTCATCAGCGGTGAGTCTCTGTGGCGCATCACGATTTTCATGCTTTGCATTGAACACATGTCTTCGGTATTTTCTAGGATGTGGCTTGTCCTTGGCAAGGAAATGACGGTGTCCAATGTAACAGATCTTGCTAAATATTGCATATGATAGCGGATTCCTGTCACAGCGAACACATGCATTGTAACCATGTTTCGTTCGCCCTGACATAGTGCCCAAAGCCGGATAATCATGGATGCACCAAATTATAACATCACGCAGAAAGAAATCAGCTGGTGGGCTGCTATATAGGTCTCGAGCGAGAACACCCTTCCATAGCTGTTGAAGTTCCTCCACAAGAGGCTCCATGAACAAATCAAAATCCTTTCCAGAACTTTTTCAACCTGGGATGAGCAAGGCCATCATGTAGTTTGATTATTTGGTGCAGACATTTGGAGGCATATTGTAAGGGATAAAAAGCACTGGACACATGCTATATGTGGCACTCTGGTGGCCAAATGGGTTAAATCCATCTGAAGCTAAGCCAAGTCTAATGTTTCTCGGGTCAGCAGCAAACTTTTTGTGTTTATCATTGAAGCTTTTCCACTCACTACCATGAGATGGATGGCTCATTACATTCTGATCTCTGTACTCCTGGTTCCTAGAATGCCACAGTACACCCTCTCTTGTTTCAGCATCATGAAACAACCTCTGCAATCTTGGGGTAATTAGAAAATGTCTCAGAACATTATGAGGAATCCTGTTCATAGCATCGCCGTCTTTCCATCTTGATGATTTGCATTTCGGGCATTCACTTAAGTTGGAATAATCCTTCCAGAACAGAACAAAATTATTCTTACAAACATGGATCATATCATATCCAATTCCAACTGCATGAAGGAAATTCTTCATTTTACTGTAGGTGTGTGGCAGCTCAGACTCATCTAGGAAAGATTTGCGGAAATCAGCCAACATCGCATCGAATGATTTCTTGGTCATCCGCTCAGATGTCTTCACCTGAAGAAAGGTGACCATAGCTGAGAATACTGACAGCTTATTTCCTGGGGTGACAGCAACGTTGCATTGTTCCAACATGCGAGCTCACCGTTTTTCTTCTGCAGGTGAAAGTTCACGGAATGCACGAGCATTTCGTAGCATTGTTTCAATGTTGGTCAAACTCACTGGCTCCGCCACCACCACCTCCTCCTCCTCTTCCACCTGAGCATCAGGCAGATCAAGATGGTGATCTGCTGCTTCCACGTAGTCAATAACATTGACGTTCACAGCTTCACCATGATGAACCCACCTAGTATATGTGACCGACATCCCATACAAGTGTAGATGATTTTGCACAGTTGACTGGGGTCTTGTAACTGAATTCATACAACTGCTACATGGGTAGAGCACATCTGATTTCGGACCACCGTACTCATCTCTGATAAAGTTCATGAAGTTTTCAACCCCCTCGACATATGCAGCGAAGAATCTTCGAGCAGAAGTTATCCAAGTCATGTCCATCTGTTAGACATACAAATTAGTTCTTCTACTAGATATAACAGGAAAATATATATTTCTTTGTAAGGTCTTTTGAAAATAATTAATAAAGTGGCTGTATGCATCGCCCAGATGCAGAGGCCAGGGGTCTTCCTCCTTTTCTAAAAAAATGATGTCCAGAACAAAATACCTAGGTCGATGTCTAAAGCTATGGCAAGATATTTGGACGAGCTGATCTAAGTAACAAAATATATGTAAAGCTAATTCAGCAAACATATTTGAGTGCTAAATTATGGCAGGCTGTTTCAGCAGTCAATGAGGCCGAGCACACAGCCATCGAACTATCGAAGGCCATCGCAGCAACAAAGATCGAGTATAAAACGGTGTAGAGCTATTTCACCTAACAGATTGGCTACTAGACCATGGCAATCTACGTCACAATAAGTATATGGCAGGATATTTTAGCAACTAATCGGCCTTGGCATGCCATCTCACCTAAGCAGATTTTGAGTCCAGAACAGGGCAAGGAAGCTTCTTAAGCGGAGCATATTGACAGTAAACTACTTCGGCAAACAGTGAGATTAACATCGTCTATGAACTAACATTCAGCGCTACACCGACATGAACGAGGCCTCAGTCTAGAATGCGTGTACCGTGGGAGAAGCTGACCGCCATGCGTCTCCACGCGAACGTCACCAGCGGTGGCGGCGCTGACCGCCGTGCGCCTCTAGAAGAACGTAGCCAGAGGTGGCGGCGCGACTAGAGGACGACAGTCTAGGAGAGCGTACTGTGGGAGCGAGAGGATTGCCGTGTGTCCCCTTGACGAACCACGGCGCTGACGTATCGGCGCGGCAGGGAGGGCGGCTTTGGCGGAGCGAATGGAGTGGAGGGGACGGAGGGGAGGGGGTTTGGGGAATATTATTAGCTAGTTGGCCAAAGGACGGTTGAATCGGATTTGGGGGGAATATTTGTTTGTGGGGGGGAGGATTTTCGCGCGGTGGGCGGGGGGAGTTTGGCGCATGGTCGGTTTCTGCAAGTGCAGTCCCACATGTCAGTGAAGAGGCAAGACGAAGCGCGTTCCGTTTGCGTGAGCCGTGTGCAAGACCGAACGTGTGTGGGGTGCAATGCGACCGCGACAGGAGTGCTGTGAGTGTACCGCCTTTTTTCCTTTAAACTAGGTGCTTCGCCCCCTCAAAAAAAATTGTTGCTTCGCGCGATCCATCGATACTACTACTAGTAAACTGGTAATCCCGACTAAAACGGCACGGCCGGGTCTTTTCCCGCGCGATATGCTGGGAGGTTGGCTTAGTTGGGTTTTTTAGGACGAGTAATGCTACACGTACGTAATCCCAGTTACGTAATTAACATAATGTGAAACATGTGAGTTGTTGATTGTATATTGGGGGGAGGGAGGGGCCCACCACCATGAAAATCAGGGGAGGAGAGAGAGGCAATTTATGTTAACCCTTTCGTATGTTCTCATAGATGTAGAAAGATGTGAAATGCGTGAATGTGTAGTGGACGTACTATTGGAGTGCCTAAGATAATTTGTGTATGTATAGACCCTATGTGTTTATTTTACTTCGCATGTTAGATTTGTCTCGGTTCAATAAAAAGCAGAGTTGGTGATGATAGTGTGCCTGTCATCTTGCAATATAGGCCGTCCGATCTATATCTAACGGATAGGAAGGAAACTTTGCCAATTTACCCGCACTCCTCTCCACATTTGAAGATTATGCTTTCCCTCGTTCATCCTTTTCTCCCACAAGATCTTGATCTTCCGTACAACACACGGGCATCTTGTTAGTACTCCTACAATATGTATATTATTGTGAAAGTTCATATACACCGGCCGAGATTAATGCAAACACGGCAAATTTTCATTACATTTCAAACTTTTATATGACAGAAAAATAAAAGAAACCCGACCCTAAACCTATTCTACAGCGGCGACCGACGTCCTCCATCTGCGATCTCTATGTACGGGGGCAGGGTTCAAGACGCGTGAAGTGAAGGTGCGGTCTCTGGCGAGGAAAAGTAGAACACCGGAGATGGACCGGCCAGTTGGCACACCATGCCCTGCCGCTGCCCATGCCCTACTCATCCTCGGAGGAGTCCCCAACCTCGGCGGTGCCGGACGTTGGACGGTGGCAAGTAGGACGCGTGGCTGACGGTGCTCCAGTCGTCGGCCGCCAGCGTGGCCACCGCTTGTGCGGTCGCGTTCACGTCTGGCTACGCCGCTATTGCGTCGCGAGGGGCGACTTGAGCGAGGGCGGTGACCTCGAGCTTCATCCCCTAATACAAGCTCTCCCGTAGAGCGTTCACACTTGCGGTCATGGCGGATGTCGTGCCAGGTAGGAGGACGATGCGCTATGGTGTGGAGGTTAGGTGGGCATTGCCGCTTTAAGTAGCGCATTCCGGTGAGGCCAAGCGTTCGGGTGCGTCATTAAGTTGCCGGAGTTGGTTCCTCGGGCACCGAGCCTCTTAACAACGACATACAAACAAACGACATGAATGCGGGCAGCTGGGGCAGGCGAGGGACGAGGGTTTTGGTGTGCCAGGGTAGTCAGCTGCAGTCGTGGCAACGTTGGAGATGCCCTTTGCTCACATACGATCCCCGCATGTCATTGAAAAAGCAAGACGACCCGGCATGGTCTCAGGTCTAGAGGACACAGTGGGCCACGCTACACCACTCCACGGATGCGTCGCGGCGCCCTGTGCATCCTCGATGAGCCAGGTGTTGGGGTGTGTTTGGATTGTCGCCAAAGTGCACCTTACCAAAATTTTGGTCATGACCCAAATATTGGTATTTGTTTGGATGGTTGCCATTTTTTTGGCATGCCAATGAACTCTAGCCAACTCTAGTTCATTTTTCTTGCCAATGTTGGCCAAATCATGGGCAACCAATACCTCAACCAAAATTTTGGTCATGACCCAAAGAATGGTCTTTGTTTGGATGGTTGCCACTTTTTTTGGCATGCCAATGAACTCTAGCCAACTCTAGTTCATTTTTTTTGCCAATGTCGGCCAAATCATGGGCAACCAATACCTCAACCAAAATTTTGGCTACCCAATGCTTTGATGGGGCAACCTTGGGCACAAACCAAACATACTGTTGGTCGTGCCACAGCACTAACGCCACCCTCGGCACACTAAAACCGACCGTGTCTAGCAACGATATGAGCGTGACGCTCATTGCGATCGCCGTGTCCAGAGGCGGTGCTGGAGTTGCGCCCCGTTGTTGGCCCCAACGACCCACATGAACGGTTGTCGGCGGCGAGGAGGTCGTGGGCCAGCTCCTCCATTGGTCTAGTCTGCGCTACGTCGTCCCGACGGGTGTCCCCACATGTCGGTTTCCCTGTTTTCCCAGCCATATTCGAGCGTCAGTGCTCCGCGTTGGCATTAGGCCTTTCACTATGCAGGCCAAGCAAGACAACTTATTGTTTATTTGAGCCGTTCAAGTATAATCATGTGGCGTTTGCTTTTTTCTCATTCCTCTCCAACCCTCTTCTCCATCAATCATGTCGCCCTCCAGTCGACTCCATCCTCCCGCATGCCTCATTTGAACATTCCGCCGAGTATCATTCGCATGTACCCACCCTAGTCCTCTTTCAATAGATCTCCGGACCCCGAGATGAAATCGAGAGGGAACGAGTGGGGGCACATGATACCTAAGGTGGATTCAAAATTTTGAACCAGTGATCATAGCATCCACAAATCATATATAAAGGGTATTCAATGTTCGTTTCGTTTTTGAACGTACAATATACTCCATCCTATCCTTTCTAGTTTACATATAGGTTTTATGTCTAGTCAAAGTATATCTACTTTGATCGGGAAGGTGTCAACATTCAACAACGCCCAATCAATATTGTTAGATTCGTACGTACTCCTAGATTTGTACTCGAGATGGTTTCCAATTTGACTATTGACAAGATTAATAGTACATGAGATGTATAATGTGAAAATTATATCATTGGAAACTCCTTTCACATACAAATTTGACCATATGCTTTGTGTAAGTTGCATGTCATATATTATTACTCTAACATTTGGTCAAAGTTAGCCTCGAAAAACGCATTAGGCCCTGTATAGTAAATGGAAGGAGGGACTAGTAGTGGAAGTGGATCCTCTGACGTAGGTATCCCTGCCTTACCCTCCCTTTCGGTCACTTACTGGCGGATCCCATGCTTGCTAGGCCCCGCATGTTCATTACTCAATGGATTCAGCCACGTCAGGGGATCCTCATCCGTAGTATGCTCCATCTGTTTTTATTTACCCCGCATAAAACGGAGGGAGTGGTAGTATAATAAATGACGCGGGCGGGGGAGAGGGACGGACATCGGTTTGCTCTCAACTACGGTCCCACAAGCGAGCGAAAACGCAAGACGAAGCGCGTTCCATTCGGTGAGCGACGTGGAGGGTCCAGCGTGCCGGTCTGCAATGCGAACGTGACAAGAGCGATGTACAGTCAAAACCGATTGACCGGTCGTCACCGGAAACACTATTCGCACCGAACCTTTGCTTCTCGGCCTATGCCAGCCACTGCCCTAAAACGTAAAACCGCACCAAATCTCCAGCCCATTCCCCCACCTTTCGATCCCCTAGCCCGCATCAAGCGTCCCCTAGTTCACCGGAAAGCCATGGTGCGCCGCAAGATCATTTACTACAAGATGCTGACGCCGAAGCGCCGCACAGAAATTGCGGTGGCGGTCGGCACCACAGACCGCCGTTCCCAAGCTCGCTTTGCGGCGGGCCAATCCCCGAGTTCTATGGAGCAAAGCTACGAGGAGGAGGAAGCCAATCCAATGTTCATGGAGGAGGTCACGGCGCAGAAGGCCCCCGATGGGTATGAGACGATGGACGTCGACTTCATGCCGGCGTCCAAGTCCCCCATGGTGCAGGCGTACCAGCGGTTCAACATGGCGATACTATAGGAGGACCGGGAGGCAGAGGCTCAACTCGACACGGAGCACGCACATGCCGCTACCATCGAGGCTCTCATGCATGCGGAACCGTATGTCATGGATGTGAACCGGGCGGCGGAGGCTCAACCTGAGGCGGAGTGCGCAGATGCCACTGCCATCGAGGCCCTCCTGCAGGCGGAACCGGACGTCCTGGACTTGAACCGGGCGACAGAGGCTCGACTCGACGCAGAGCGCACGGATGCCGCTCTCATCGACGCCCTCCTGCAGGCAGAACCAGACGTCCTGGACTTGAACCAGGTGGCGGAGGCTCGACTCGACGCAGAGCGCGCTTATGCCGCTGCCATCGAGGCCCTCCTGCAGGCGAAACCGGACATCCTCGACTTGAAGCTGGCTGTGCTCTCATCCGTGCAGAGCGCCCGCACGCTCCGCTTGAACGAGTAGCTTGAGGCTGAGGAC